>NC_142931.1:62285347-62425347 GCF_046866305.1 Octopus bimaculoides | reverse complement strand
GGGTTCAGTGGATATCACAGAGTCAAAATTATTTCGACCCTTAACCAATACTATTTGAGTGAATAGAGCAACAGGAACTGAATTAATTATCTTTCATCATCAGAAATGTAGCTATTGCGGTCACTTTTCAAACACAGTCTTGATCTTGATGCTTTTTTACTTCTTTGATAAGCAAGCCACAATTCTGTAGTAAACAGTGCACTGAAGATACTGAAAAACGGCATAATCCAGCTTAATAGCAGCCATTTGCCAAGGGCTTCAATAATCATGTTTTGGTGTTTGAGTTCTTGATTTTTGTGAGTACCGTCATGCCTGTCCTGTCACAACTATAGCTTCCTTGCTTCTAGATAGAATAACCTTTAATGGTCGGAACGGTTTTGCTGTCACTACTCTCATAGTGAGATCTGCTTGAAATATGTTCTATAAAGGAAAATTACCTTTACCTTAGGCGCCTCATCACCTGCTCTCAGAATCTGATACATTGGAGTGATGTTTCTTGAAGCTTGGTGACCTTATTTTTTAATAGCTCTACCCACTTAGCAATTTCTGTAAAGGCTTTGTCATGCCTCCTATTGCATTAAGTTTCTCGCATGGTCCTAAGGCATGCCGGTCAGAGTGAACAGACTCGTTCCCTACAATTTGACGGATGGCTTTTCTTTGCTCGAAATTATGAGTTAACTTGAGTTTTGCAAGAACTCAATCTTAGCGTGTAAGAGAAGGAATTTTTATCAGTATTCCAGAGTTCCTTCCTGTACAGTGGTCTATTTAGTGCCTGGTTCCTCTGAATTCATTACCGCTGACAAATAACTCATATCAATTATATAATGTTATCTTCCTCTGTTGAATCATGAATCCGCTGCACTAATTATGGACTCTAGCCCCTAGAGTTGTCTCATCTCCACCTCTTGATATACTGGTTGCCAAGATATCAGTGTATTTTGTATTGTTTCTTTAATCATCGGAAGTTTATATATTGCCACTTCTAAAACGAAATACATAATATATAATTCAATCTCCTGGGAACATATCAAACGTAAAATGGTATCAAAGATAATATACACGTATAAGAACATAATCTAATTATATTTTAGATCTTGCTTAAAAGATTCTTAGAACAAAATATACCAACTCACCTTGCTCTGTTCTTCGGGAAGATAAATTCATTAACTACATCATATTATTTAATGTACATATTAGTCACCGAAACTGCTGAGCCAATTGTTTTTTTATTGCAACGTTAAGTTCTTATAATCATAAGACAAAATTAAAGCATGCCAGTAAATTTATACGTGTTAGTGAGTATGTACGTGTGACTGTGGTTGAAGATTTATCTTAGATATAATAAAGCACAATGTGTTATTCGTCGGTAACGCTAACAGAAGGAAACTAAAATACCAAACGGAGTTTGAGTGAGTGACAATCAAAGACATTTAATTCAAGTGAGCTGTACTGAGGGTTTGCTCTGAAGTCGCTGGTTTACATTTAGATAAAAACAGCAAACTTGTATTATAAATTACATTCATTTTTTAAAATTTCACAAACACAAGCCCATATGTAGTGATATGTGTGAGTATATATACATGCGTAGATTTACGTGCATTGTTCTGCCATTCAAAACTTCTTATTCTTTATACACACACACACACACACACACACACATATATATATGTGTGTGTGTGTATGTGTATGTGTGTGTGTGTATGTATATATATATATACACACACACACACACACATATATATATATATATATATATATATACGTTTGTATATATATATATATATATATATATATATATATATATATATATATATATATATATATATATATATATATATATATACGGTTTAGATATAGATTCAAGGCTTGAATATGGTACTTATGCGAAGGCACCCGAATTTCACATCCCAAAAGGATGGGTGATTAAAACCAAATAATAAGCAACACGGATTTCAAAAGTGATTGCAGTACGCACGTTTCATGCTACTTCAATTTATTTAAGTAATGTGAGCATTACCTTAAATGCAATATGAAGAGCAATCTTCAGCTGCACGAAAAAATGTAGAAAAAAAGACATATTACAAATGTGGCAACATATTAAAACCAAGTGGGAGAGAGCAGAGGAAGAATATATAAGTCCATCTTGACATAGCAGGGTCTATCAGGCTAGTAATTGATTTTAGACAAAAGTTTTAACTGGCTAGCCTGATAGACCCTGCTATGTCAAGATGGACTTATATATTCTTCCTCTGCTCTCTCCCACTTGGTTTTAATATGTTGCCACATTTGTAATATGTCTTTTTTTCTACATTTTTTCGTGCAGCTGAAGATTGCTCTTCATATTGCATTTAAGGTAATGCTCACATTACTTAAATAAATTGAAGTAGCATGAAACGTGCGTACTGCAATCACTTTTGAACTCCGTGTTGCTTATTATTTGATATATATATATATATATATATATATATATATATATACAATTAAATACTAATCTCTGTATACACGCACACACATATATCTGTAGATATACATATGTTTATATAGTATGTGTGTGTTTGTATGTTTTACTATCTCATTGTCTTGGTATCCGACAATATTTGTAAGCGGGTGTCACTGTAATGCACGACGTGTTCTTTGATACCAATCTTTCACGTAATCTTGTCAAAGCATGGTCAAATACCAGTTTACTTGCAAACAGATGAAGGTTGGTGATGGCTGAACAGAATCTGTCTACTTCATGTGAGCATAGAAAAATGGATATTTGGTATTTTACTTAGACGATAATATTTCTAACCAAGACATTGCACCCTTATCTAATTGTTCAAGTATTTCAAGTTCATGTATGTACATACATGTAGTCGATTACTGACATTTGTCAATGGTTTCTCTCATGGTACCAATGCGCATTTTGCGTCATTAATAAAGCTATCGACATTTTTGACGTCACAAGCACGCTATTATGCCATAATGGTTGTGTAGTTTCTTGTTTGTTTATATTATTTGAATTTCCCTTTCATTTTATTTTACTGATTTCTCAGTTTTCTTTGTTTTGATTAGCGTTGAATGTGTTGGTAATATACGGTTCCGTGTGGCTCAAATTTTTTTATGTTTATATCTATTAGGTTGCATTTTTGTTGAATCTGTTCGTCACTTTAACTAAAGCTCTTTCGAGGCCAGAAAGATTTGAATGTTTCACAGTGTGATTCACACATGTTGTTATTGGTAATATTTAATTTACGTATATCTTGAATTTTGATTTGTCTAAAGTCACAGTGTATAAATACTTTTTTTTCAAGGTTAAATTGTTTATTGACCTGTTAGTTTTTGTTTGATTTTTTGATGAAAGTTTGAGTTTAGAGGTTTGAATTTCTTTTTGCTATTATGATGGTTTAGGTGTGTCTATTGATAAAATGTTACAATGAATAAACTAGTTCGCAATTATAGAAGTGTATGGGAGTGTTTCTTGTAAATGTTTTGAATTTTATGATTGATTAATCCCGGTTAATGAGTGTTCGAATTTTACTTTAGTCAACATCAAAGCTTCGAAGGGATTAAATACTTTTTGGGGGATCAAAATGTAGTGATACTTACTGGATATATTTGTTAAATTTATCAAGGATTTGTTTTTTTCATCATAGTGATGTATGCAGTTATGGCAATATGTTAGACAGTCACATACTGATATTATTACTTACGGTAGAGAACATTGCTAATGTGTTTCCTTTTAAACATTTTGGTCAAGATGAAATGGAGTAAAAATATACTTGTGTGAGTGTATTTTGTATATCCTTTGATCTTCGAAGTTAATAAATTGCTTGGAGTGTTCGTGTCTACATATGTGTGTGTTTCTTGAGGTGAAGACATTTTTAGCAGATGCATGAATATACATTTGATCGAGCAAGTTTGATATGTTTGTGTGTGTCCATTATGGTCAACGGTTTGATTTTTATCTGTCATTGTTATGCTGCAAAATGCTGATCAGAGATAAATATCTTTTTGTCAAATAAGACCTTAGATTTCTTTCTCGAGACATTATTTTCTTATTTTAAGAATTACAACTAAGTAATTTATCACATTCACAACGGCGTAGAACTGTCGATTTCACCTTACTGTAGAATCATTTTCCAGACACTGTTCTCAATAAAATTTCACTTTTAATTTCAGTCGGCAAATGTTTTCAGTTTTTTTTTCACGACAATATTTGACAATACGCACGCACACGCACGTACACATACACACACACGTACACATACGCACATATACACACAAGCATATATCTGTTTGTTGTTTACACACTCGTCTGCGTCTTTTGAGTTTTTGTAAATTTTCACTATATATATATATATATATATAATGTGAATTTACAATATATATATATATATATATATATATATATATATATATATACGAGGGGGTGTTGAAAAGCTTCTGGCGTTCAGTAAAAGAAAATACAGGAGGATCACTTATGATTTTATTCCACATATTCTCGTCGCAGATTCACACACTTATTGCTGCGGTCCTTCTGTTTTTGTAACCCCTGTTAAAAGAACTCGGAACGTCGGGCCTCCAATCATGCCTTTCACGACACGATCAATCCTACGGCCACCTTGAGAGGCAAAGTTTGTATTCATACATGGTCTCCGAACCCACCTCGGTTTGCTTTTCACGTTTGTGGGACTTCATCTTGATGTTGCATGCAGCATTGCAAATTTTTAATTAGAAGAGCCAAAACTGAATGCAACTCCTTGCTTTATTATGAATTTTCAAGTGGAGAGTATGAACAATTAAGAATCTGGCGTTGAGCACTACGGTTATCCGCTACATTTTAGCTTTATATTAAACCTTTCATCTACATGATCAACATGAACTCATTCTCGCAGTATGCTTCGACATTCGTTGTTGTGACAAATTATTTTTTGTAAGTCCGGCCGCCTTAGAGCACTTTGTTTCAAAAATATATGATATACACTTAACACATGTCCACATCTCCCAAGTAAAGATCACTAAGCATACGATGTTTGGGAAGCATGTACTGTATTCATTAAGGATACTGCCCTTCACTCTATGAAAACAATAATTTTCTGATATTCTTTTACCAGTATTGCACGGAACAAAAACCGGCTGATCGATGGTCAACCACGTAGTTTTCTCCTCTTTCTAGAAATATCAACTCCTGTCTCATTTTCATAAATTTATGGATTTACGTCAAGACGTACTACTAGAAGAAGATATTTTCTAACACTAGCTATTAGTACAATGAAACTACAGCATTGTTGGAGATGCAGGTTTATTCAGTATCCACATAAATAGGAATCCTTTACTTGCAGCGATGGACTTTATACTTGTGAATCGAACAGGCTGCAGTTCAACACATGTCATTTAATTCAGTATGACTTTGATTACAAATTTATACCAAAAGTTTCATCTATTTCTTGTTTTCATATATGATGACTCAGTGAATGCAAAGTGTTACTCAGTATTTAATGCTTTGATATCTGAATTCTTTAGTAGTATCAACTACATTATTTGCCCTTTAAAATAAAAAAAAACTTGTTTATTTATTGTGAAAATATATGGTGTCATAGCTCTATGGCGTCATAGCTCTATGACTGAGGAGTTGGTTTTGTAAGTACCTGTTTCCATATTTGATTCTGCCATGCAGTCATTTGGACATGAACCTTATGAAATATCTGTGGATTAACTCTAGACTTGTGAGTAATATTGTGGACACTACATCCTACGAGATGAAGTGTACAGTTAGTTATAAACGTCTACCAACTTAATACTACTTGCTCACACTCTTTTGAAAGCGTAGGAACAGATTTCTAATGTGAGCATATAGGGACCCCATATATCCAGTGTTTGAATAAGGAGTTATCCTTATTTCTCTGTTTAAACGATGAATACAGGCTGTAGAAAAATGCGACATATTTAACGGCAAAACTGACAGTTCTGAAAGGATTACAGCGTTTCCGAGGTGAGCAATTTCTCTCAGAATGTTGGATTTATTCTAATTAAATTAAAACAAATATTGCAACAAAATAAATTTTGTACAGATTCGAATTTCTTATTTTTAACATTGTAGTTTTAAAGAGTTTCAGTACTTTCTAAAAAAAAAAGTACGTTAAACTGTATTTAAATAATGCTTTTGCTGAAAGTTTATGCGCAAAATTTGTTGTTAATTCTTTTACATTTTAGGATTAAATATCAGAAAGCTGTTGCTTCTAATTTAAGTTTATATATATTTACTCTTTGAAGGAGATAAGCCATTCAAGTACTATTTAAATACTATTTGAAGAGATAAGTAATTTAGCAATATAATGAAACTAACTATTGTAAACATTTGACATACATTTTCAGCAGTCGGAAAATATCACGTTTGATTTTTCCAATTATTTTTATACATAATCCATTATAATTTTGCAGCTGATATATAATTTAGACTTAACAATGTCTATACTATTTTAAATCCCTTTTGTCTATTTTGAATGATATCTAGTATATTTATATCCTAACTCTAAACATTATATTTCACATTATGCAGTTACATAATAATAACACTGTAACAGTGCATTACGTAGAAAATAATTACATCGGTGTTGTTTATTATGATGAAATGCTTTAATATCATAAACTGAAGCTTCGGTGAATATTACCATTTACTATCTGTTTAAGAGCAACGTCAACAAAAAGTATTATATTACATATGTATAAGTAATATTACCGTACACATATATAAGTAATCGATATACAATGGTAACATTTTGCGAATGATCATATTCTAGATTTAAGTCTTGACAAGATCAACTTTACGTTGTACGCCCAATGTCCATATCAGTAGCAATGAAAAGCCTACATTGCTTTAACCTATTCAAATGCTTTGTAACAACCTTAAGCTAGAATCAGTATAACATAATCTCTTTCTGGTATGTAATAGTATTCTCCTTGAAACCGGATCACAAAATGCATACTCTTAATCAAATGGTATAGCCCTTCATCACTTCCTCTCAGAGAAGCAGGGACACACTGCCCAAATTTTCTCCCTCGCAATACATCCTTCTTATTTAGCATCAACCTCACAGGTCTTGGAGGGCCTGCATACCTCATGGGCATAGCAACAAACTCCAGACTTAACACGTAAAACATAATACATACATACATGCATACATACATGCATACATACGAGGTAGTGCTGAAAGTTTCCTAGCTTTAAGGGTAACGCGAAGGCCTACTCGAAGGCCCAACCTTCCCATTTCTTTTACAGTGCTTCGAAAAGCTGACAGCCTTCTGTAATAAGTGTGTGAATCTGAGAGGGGAATATGTTGAATAAAATCATAATTAACTGATCCACTTCTTTATGCTTTTGTCCAAAACCAGGAACTATTCAGCATCCCCTCGTATATACATGCATACACACGTACATACATACATACATACATACATACATACATACAAACATAAACAGACGTAGGCATAAAATATGATAATGTTTCCAGACGCATCTACTCAGGACCCAGCGTTAAATTGTTTCTCAAAGTAAATATAGCCTGGCGTATATAGAAGTCTTGTGAGTAAATCCGAGTATATATATATACATATAATGAGTATATATATATATATATATATACATATATATGTATATATATATGTATATATATATACATACATATATATATATATATATATATATATATATATATATATATATACATATTAATTATTAATTTATTAATAAATTAATAATCCTTTACCCTTTTATTTGTAATATAAAAATGTAAATATGTATATATGTATACGTATGTATGTATATATATACATATATATACATACATATATATATATATATATACATACATATGTATATACATAAATATATATATATGTATATATATATATATATATATATACATACATACATACATACATATATATATATATATATATATATATATATATATATATATATATATATATATATATATATATATATATATATGTATGTATGTATATATATATATATATATGCATGTGAAGTAGAGAAATTTGAAAAGACAACACGAAAGCGGTTATTTCTCCAAATACAATGGTTATATACCAAAAACATTTTATAACATTTTTCTGACGTATTTTAAAGATATACTTTAACCATGTAACACAAGCCTTCTGTAGTTTTTTCACTCTTGTTTATCTTTTATACATCCAACCACGTGCTTTCACATACCAATTTTCTCACCTATATATATATATATATATATATATATATATATATATGCACTAATATTTACATACACATATGTATACATGTATATATGTATATGAAAACTAGGTAAGAGTTATTCTTGTTGCAAATTCAATTTGTTTCCATATATATGTGTGTGTTGTGTGTGTGGGTGTTTTCGCGTGTGTGTGCGTGTGTATGCGTGTATGTCTGTGTGTATGCATGTATACGCATAAATGCACACATGCACATAGATATATTCATGTCCATATATATTAGTATATGTGTGTGTGAGTGGGTGCGCGCGCGTGTATGTGTGTATGTGTGTGTGTGTGTGTGTGTGTGTGTGCGTGTGTGTGTGTGTGTGTGTGTGTGCATGTGAAAGCTAAATCTGGTGAAATGTACGTGTAATTTATATAATGCACAGGTAAAGAATTATTTAGAGATGGTTTCAGAAGTAATTATTTCTGAGTATACAGTAGAACCTATTTTCTAGCAATTAAAGATTATATCAACAAAATGCGGGGAATTATGCTCCATTAAATATGCAGATAATGAAACTTTTCAAAATAATATTCCTCCTAGATACAATATTAGATGACGGTAAAGACGGAGTAGGAAAAACATGCCTGAACTAGCTATAAACTAAATATTCATTATACAAATTGAGCTACCCTCGAGGATATAATCACTTCAAGATAATATAATAGCATAGGATTCAATAAACACTATTAAACAATCAATACCGAAAGATAATAGGAAGGCAAACGGAACATCACCAATGTGAATAATTTTAAGTATGTAGTTTGCTCAACTTACGTTCCATCCTCGAATATATAACATTTTATGTGTTAATCGGTGTAAAGCGTCGAATCAATATTAATGAGAGAGTATTGTCGTGTTAACCAACAGCTTATTTTCCCAAACATATAAAACAATGGATATTTTTATTCAATTTGTGAATTCCATTAAATATATCTTCATCTCTACTATATTTACCGTGAGTTAGGCAGTTATTTCAGATTTGCTTTCACTTGAAATATATGCTTCATAGTGTTAAGTGAATATGATAACTTTACTCCGAAAGGGATTTCAACCCGAAATGCCAGAATTTAATACATGTCAAAATCCAATCTATTATTTCTAAAGAACACTAATATATCATAGCCGGATTTTCTTTCTCCTGTTAAATTTGGAGTTTCTGAATACTCTGGGACACAATTCTGTGAGCACTCACATAAATGGAAAAAAAAGGTAATCTCAGTCAAATGTTACACTCTTTTATTTGCTTAGCTGTTATTTATTCGATATTCTTTCACTCGCATTGAATTCTTTTATGAGCTAATTCGTAACATCACTCCTAAAACTTTACGTAGATATCTAGTAACCTAACTTTCATTATGCAACCGTGATGCTTTGCAATTTCTCCATATTATTATATATTATATTCATTCTTCTCTTCTTGAGCTAATTTCTTTCTTTCGGCACTAACCAAGCTTAGATAAAATGATTAACTCGAATAAGAAGGATCTAATATTCCTCCATATATAAAATTTCTCTCCTAAATAGCCGTATTCGTCCTGGAATAAAACAACATAATTCAATACGTACTGACATTTAGGATTGCTCATTCTCGCGTTCAAAATGTGTGTATGCTTATATACATATATACATAAGTACATAAGTACATGCATGTTTATATATATACATACACACACACACACACACACACACACACACACACACACACACACACACACACACACACAAATATATATAAACATAATTAAGGGATCAGCAACAGTTGCTTCACCACATAAACCTTTACTCTTTTAATTGTGTATATATATATATATATATATATATATATATATATATATATACACATACATATATATATATACGCGTGTGCACACACACACACGCACACACACACGCACACACACACTCATCTTTATATATGTGTGTGTGTGTGTGTGTGTGTGTATATATATATGCTTTGAGAGAGAGAGAGAGAGAGAGAGAGAGAGAGAGAGAGAGAGAATCTGTACAAATGGAAATGCAAAACAATTCGGCTGCTCAGGTAACTTTAATATAGAATGAAATATACAAAAGTGAATTTTATTTCTTTAACTAATATCAATATCGTCCATAGCAACTAATTACAGTAGATTTTCCGTACCCAACCATTAAATATTTCTTCTTTATTTTTGAATACATTGTCATATGTGTTAGTTGTATTTTAGACGAATTAATTGGCACCGTGGTGAGAAGCACATTTCAGAAACATGCAATTAGATGAACATAAAAACTGTAGAGGGGAAAATATGTAGTTCAACAATTAGTATAAGATGTGCAGAATGGGATTCACCTGGATTGTATGAACATTTCTATTGTTAATATATCTTCAATATTTTAATGTGATTTAATTGCAGTTCACATTTCATTGGACATAGTAATTAATCGAGCCTTATAATTGATACATCTACCAGCAATTTTCCAGAAAGGACTAATGCACTAAATCAATTGTTTTCCGGTTTTTAATAAAGTCATAGATTCGAAACCTGCCACTATTAACTTTACAAATCATCATTCTTCACCCGATAAAATTAATATCGTCATGATATTGTAATTCAACCTAACTGATCCGATCATGTTACAATATAAGAATTAACTATTATATTTCCAGTAAAATTACCTTTTGAATATGATTACATTTGCACCTTTGCATTATACTAACTGATTATATAGATTCAAGGCTTCAAAATTGTAGGGAGATTAGAATCAAGAGTAACAATATAAATTAATTACCGACGTTTTAATTTATCGACCTTGAAGGAACTGAATACGTATTAGGTTTTGATGGGATTTGGACAGGAAGTTACGATTATTAGGAAGCTCAACTAAATACAGTAATGTATAGATTCTCCAACGGACTTACGAGACTACAAATATAAAGACACTCATTACATTGTTTCTTGTTCTCTTGTCATTTCTAAAGCCGCTGAACACGACTACCGATTTTTTCTAAAGCATAAGTATAATAAAGCTCGCTGTGGCAAAGTGAAATATTGATACATACATACATGCACACATACACACATATATACATACATACATGTATGTATGTATATATGTATGTATGTATTATGTATGTTTGTATGTATGTATACATGCATGTTTGTATATAAAGAAAACACGAATGGAATTTAGAATCTGCGACAAAGATTACATCATAATATATAATACACCATATTCAAATGAAAGTTTAAGCAGGTAAGATGTGACGCAGGTCGAACATGGAGAATTCAATGTCGTTGTATAAGTGGTATTTAACTTTCTCAACTATAAGAAATAACATTCTCAACTATAAGAAAATTGGGTGTGAGTTGGACGAGCGTGCGATAAGTAGAGATCAAACGACAATGTTATTTCTTATAGTTGAGAAAGTTAAATACCACTTATACAAATCGAGGTCCCGCAATACAGAGTCCGTTCCGTGAGCACATAGAGAGATGCACAGGTAATATCCAACTGAACTTCAGTTCTCCCCATCTACTAATGCAAAGAAACAATTTCTATAGAAGAACGTTTAAATAAAGAAAATTTGTTCATCGAAAAATACAAAACACGTCTAAATATGAACGCACAATGCACTTTGGTCTCAGTATATATTTTAATTCATGATCACATACACATCACTGTAAATATTTCATCTCACTACTTTAGGTTTTGAGTTTTCATATATATATATATTTACCCCTTCCCCGAAAGATGAGCAATTACCTCCCCCCACCCCAATAATAACGATCACCACTTCATTCGCATTAGAATTTTCTACTTGGTGAATCATTCATTTACGAACTTTACGCACAATTTGGATTAAAACCTTAAGAAAATACATGGCAATGATTTCAATGTAATGATTAGCAAAACCGGTCGACAAACAATAATCTTTCACTTATAAAATATATATTAAAATTATGTAAATTGTGTGCATTTTGCATCTTTTATTTTATACATAATTCTTTTTGCATTACAACTCACCACGCAAAGATAATCGTAATTCTCATCCTCCCTCTTTGTTACTATATATATATATATATATATATATATATATATATATATATATATATAAATAATAATAATAATAATAATTATTATTATTATTATTATTATTATAAATGGAGCAAAACGCATATAAATAAAAGTTTCTTTAATTCCTACATATGTTTCAAAATATATGTGCACTCTACCCCAAAGAAGTAAGAGCTGCTGGAATTGCACATATATTCATCGTCAGGGAACCAACATATAGAAGAAAGACAAATGCGAAGTGATAAGGTTACTTACGAGTTATAATATTATAATATTATATGGCCAAGTGAGTGACCGTTACAAGTAAGAACGCTGGTTTGCATAGAGTTATAACGGGAGGGGGACTGTAAACGCTATACTAAAAGTTTTAATTAAATGATTAAAATAGATGGGGGGCAAAATGGATCACAGTAAAGTAAACTAAAGCCGTAAACTATGAGCTAATCCAAATGTGGAGGAAGGGAGAGAATCAAGAGAGTTCATTAAACATTAAAAATTTCTCCTTAAGGAAAAAAATAATAACATACTAATTCAGAGCGAAGAATGTAAATATAATAAATAAATAAAGCATCATTGCCTTGTAATATATTATATTACAATAAAAGATATTGTTTAAGATTATATTAAAAATATTAAATGTAATACATACTGATTTGAAGCGAAGAATGTAAACATGATAAATAAAACATCATTGCCTTGTAATATATTAATATACGGATGTTAACGCAAATCAATGGTAAAACAAGGTACAAGATATTTTGTTGAAAAATAATAATAATAATATACATGCTTACAAGAAGAAGATCAGGTATATTTAATTAAAGTTACTAGTGGTACAAAGACAACTAATGTAGCATTACTGGGAAGGATTTGCTTAACCAACTATAGAAGGGAAAAATAAAAGACAAGTGGCGATGGAGGCAGAAATAAATATTATTTAAGATTATATTAAAAGTTATTATTCAGAGGACATTAGGTAAAAAAAAAGACAATAATAATAACAATAAAATAATAATAATACCTAAAAACTTAAACTAGTAGGAAGAATGGAATTAATGATAATAAATGAAGGTATGTCTCTGCCAGTGCTGACATCGATACGCTGTTTGTGTTATCTGGTTAACTAGGCGATTCTTGGCGAACAGAATAAGGAAAATCTCCAAGTTACAAAGAGGACAAAAATTCTTACTTTTGTCGTAGGGAACTGAGGTAGCCAGTATAAACTATTCCAAAGAGAATCGTTTATTGCAATCTTTCAGTGTCCAAATAAATTTACCTAGGCCGGTGGTGTTAGCTTTATTCCTATCTCTAAATGAAGAATAATGGTTCGATATTCTCTTGGAGACCTGCGTCGATGAGCTACCTACGCAAAACGAGACATCAGCGTGATACATTACCTTACATTGATAAACCACATTCTTGGTCTTGGCATTCGCACTTAAAAACCTAATTCTATTAGTATTTAATTCCAAGATGCTAGTCTTATTATTGTTACAGATATTGTTATATTTAATAATATTGTACATACTACCTATATTTATATCTAAATGACTATTGCCATCATATGAGTGTGTTATAGTTTACGGCTTTAGTTTTCCTTACTGTGATCCATCCCCCTATTTTAATCATTTAATTTAAACCTTTAGTAAAGAGTTTACAGACCCCTCCCGTTATAACTCTATGTAAACCAGTGATCTTACTTCTAACGGTCACTCACTTGGCCATATACTATTGTAATATTATAACTCGTAAGTAACTTTATCACTTCGCATTTGTCTTGCTTCTATATGTTAGTTCCCTGACGATGAATATATGTGCAATTCCAGCAGCTCTTATTTCTTTGGAGTAGAGTGCACATATATTTAGAAACATATGTATGAATTAAAGGCACTTTTATTTATATGCGTTTTGCTCCATTTATTATTATTATTCATATCTACTCAAAATGCATCGCTTTAACTTGGTATCTCTACCTATAAATCGGGTGTGATATCCTGTTTTTTGGTGTGAATTTTGCTACCCATGGTAACTATTAACATATTTAAATTGTGAAGGATTTTTAAACTGTGACAATATTAATATATACATGAACTAATATATATATATATATATATATATATATATATATATATATATATATATATATATATATATATATATATATATATATATATATATATATATATATATATATATATATACATACACATATATATATGCATATATACATTACATATATATATATATACATACATAAATAAACACACATACATACACTCATACACATATATACACTCGAAATATATATATATATATATATATATATATATATATATATATATATATATATATATATAGATATATATATATATATATATATATATATATATATATATAATGACACAAGATAAGGATATAATATACAGAAAGCGTAGGCAGTGGAATAGAGACTATCAAATATTTCATCAGTTGTTGACTATAAGAGTGGCAACAATATATAATGAAAATTCATAACAAGGCCAATGACACAAGGTGACATATAGCTTATTTAGTGATATTTGAATGAGACGAGTACATTTAAATACGTTATAAACAATGGTTAAATTGAAGCTAAAAAGTTAATGATTAGTAAAAAGTATGAAAGTGTGTTCACTAGATTTGTTAAGGATATTATCTGAATGTTTAATATCTCATAATAGCTTTAGAGATATTATCTCAACGGTTAAGGTCTGATAAAATCCTTAAGAATCCAGAGTGCGAGTGTGAATCCGTGTATACCTACTGCAGTTAAGTTGGATTGAATAAGAAGAAAACTTGTTGACAGTTTTATGGCTTTCTGCAGCCCCGAGGCTTCTCACTTTTTATCTTACTTAACTGACAAAATGTCTGCTAGAATCTAATAAACTTTAAGGTCAACGCAAGTTTAAAGCATATCTGGTATGTTCTCAATGACAACATTATCTATTAGCTAACTTCGATAAGTGAATTTAAATGATATACATATGTAATAATCATGTATTGATAATATTTTCAAATGACGAGATTCCTCGAAATTTTCGCTATCCAAGGCAACAAAATACACATATATCACGTTTTCTGTGATACGGTACTGCCTGATACATTCATTACTGTCTGTGACCAATGTCTTCAGCAACAATCAAAATGACATTATTCCCTGTAACCGTTTTATATGTAACATTCTAGCCATATATTAATATTTAAGACATTATTTTCCCCTACTTAAACTACACTGCCAGCTCACCACCTTATATAATAATGATAATAATAATAATAATAATAATAATAATAATAATAATAATAATAATAACATTAAGAATAATGATGATGATGATAATAATAATAAATGCCCGGATGCAGTACCAGGCAGTGGCTCTCATGGTTTCTGATCTCAATTGATTGGAAGTGTTATCATGTACATTGTTTTGTCTTGGTATAAAAAGATGGGCTACAACAAATATTCTGCTTAATACCACAGATTTGCTTGTCAGTTGTTTGACCATAACCAGTTGAGCATGTCCCTTGGTGGCTGACGATATGTGCATATCTGATAATGAGCAGAATTAGTGGGGGAGCATCATAGCCATGTGTTCAGAGGAATTCTTTGGGGTTTGAATAATTCACCTTTGGAAACATGGGTGGTTTGCTAAATATCCTTAAACAAACCTTATTCATGGACCTTTTGAGCGGGATGGGCTACTTGACCTGATGAAAACTCTAACTGGGGCCCCCTTGCGAGGTCATGCGCTGTTTATTTCGATATGAGCTCACCATGTCGCGCACATATGGTTGTGATGCATGTGCCTGCTGTACCCTTATCTGACGGGTAGTCATGATGTGTACAATGGGCTTCGTATATTTTACCCCAGTGTCACGTTGATGGCATGCACTTCCCTCTCACTCAATAATAATAATAATAATAATAATAATAATAATAATAATACCAAGAAAAAGGGGGGAAGAGGACTTATTGGATGCGAACACAGCAATAGAGCAGAAGAATACAACATAGCATGGTATGTAAAAAAATGCCACAGAAACGCTATTATTAGAAGTAAGGAGGTCAGGCTTGTGTAGGCTGAAAGATTACAATGATCAAGCACTGCAAAAATTAAATTGAAAAGAATGAAATTGAAAATAGGTGGGTAAAGAAAAGAATGCATGCTCAATTTCATAGGGATGTTGAAGATAAGACAGATAGAGAAAAAAGATGGCTGTGGATGACTAAAACTGATTTAAATCCGGAAACGGAGGCTCTAATCTGCGCTGCCCAAGAGCAAGCACTAAGAACAAACTACTTAAAATAAAGACTAGACAACATAGCAGAAAGTGACAGGTGCATAATCTGTGGACAAAACGGTGAAACCGTATGGCATATTTCCAACGAATATACGCCACTAGCCCAAAAGGAATATAAGAGGTGCCACGACAATATAGCCAGGCATGTGCACTGGACACTCTGCAACAAGTATGTTCTTAACAGAGTGTAGGATAAAAGATTGCAAAGATAAAGCACTATACAAGAAATTGAAAATGAATGAAACTGAAAATAGGTGGGTTAAGAAAAGAAGGCATGCTTAATTTCATAGGGATGTTGAAGATAACACAGTAAAAGGTAGCAGTAGTACCAATAATTGTCGGAACCCTGGGAACAGTGAGTAAATAACTTGAGAAGTTCATGGAACAAATAGGGGCTGCAATAAGGTGGGGGGAGCACTTGCAGAAAACAGCACTGCTGGGAACCGCTCGAATACCCCGGAAGGTGCTCGAAAAATAAGGGGTGTTACCTTAGTTCACTGGTAGTGAACCGCTGACACTGCCGGGGGACTCTATTCAATGGTACCTCGTATTACTGAATGCCACTGTATAACATTGTACTTACGAACGCTATTTAGAAGGCGTTTTATATTTTTAAAAATCCTCTATGATATTCAGTATTCAAACTAGGAGAGTAATTCGCATCATCAAACAAGAGTTGTTTCCAGTAAAGCTAAAAATATGGCAAAGCGTTAACCGTGGCAGCATATTTTATCTACTATGTAATTTTGCACAAGTATCTGAGACGTTGCAAATTTTGTGTGTATTGTCATCTTTATATTAAGTTTTAGTCAAACCTGATCAATAGTTACAGACAAACCAATATAACAGACCTTATACACCAATGCTCCAGTTAGTAGAAATAGTAATCAAATAACACTCAAAGTATATAAAACACAAATAGAAAACACAACCATATGCAACATATAGCTTAAAATAGATGATCTCGGGATGGTTACGACCACGATACCTTTGAATATAAATCTTCTCCATGAGATAAACGTCGGAGTGGGAAAATACCAACAAAGCAGTAGCGTTCAAACGTTTCAAAATTCATTCTATATTTTTTTTTAATTGTCTGCCGTTGAGTATACGATATATTAGAAATTCATGTTACTCTTTTGTTAATATGTTGCATATAGAAATTGATTTAAATAATCGATATCGAAATAGTATTAATTATAATCAATAACTGCAGCGTGTGACAGCAAATATGACATGTAGACACTTAGTCTAGCGTTCAAATTATGACAAATATAATTTTATGTTACTGGACGACATTACTGCAATAAAAATTTCTTATCACAGTAAAGGAAACGGAATTTGCTGGTAAATAGCAAGCTTTACGTCACTTTGTTCCTAGATTATATATATTTCATTACTATCGCTTTCTCTAAAAGTTATATCATCAGAGTGACAATTAACTAAGCGTTTCTAGAAACAAGTCTTGTGTATATGTTCCCCTTTCTTTGAGAAATAAATATGTGTATCGTTTCATCACAAATACATTATTGAAAATTCGTTTCTATTTTATATAAATATTTGAACGTTAAAGTACATATATTTTTACCAGTCTACAATAGACTATTAACACAAAGATACTTTAATATTATCGACATTTTCAAAAGTATTTTAAACTGCTTCTATGAATATCAAGTGCAAAAGGATAAGTATAACAAAAAGTTTTAATGGAGTGTTTATTTTGGAATCAAACCTGTTATCTATTCACCATACATTATTGTGTCTGATATTAAAAATTATTCAAATATATTTTACGTATCTTATATTTTATACATATACTTATATAAGTATCTTACATTGGTCTATAAAATGTTTTCAACACTGGACTCCATCCTTTTTTATAAGTGCGAAAACCAGGTTTACGAGCTACTTTACTGCAATGCACATGGAATAAAATGAATGTATTTTAACTATAAAATTTGATGTCTTTCCTGCAACTAGTTTTAAATTATAATTTGTACAACCCTCATATTGCTTTTCCAATTATTCTGTACAGGATATATTCTAATTGCATTAACAGATTTTATTTTGTAAGTTCCTTACACACACACACACACACACACACACACACACACACACACACACACACACACACACAAAGACACCACTATAGTTCATTGACAATATAGTTTCCCGAAAATTTCCGAACAGTAATTTACAATTGGTATCACACATAAAAGATAAACTTATATCTTCTCAATAGGTCTGTTTCTTGTATCTATCACAATAACTGTTGAGTTTTATTTGCATAATATACATAAAGCTTCAGATTTTGTTTTGGTTCTATCAGAAAGTTTATTATATGGAACATTTTGGAAAATCAATAGGATTGTTAATTTACATTTCCTGTCTTTTAATGATATCCTATAAAATACTGAATGCAGCTGTTATAAAAGCAACAATTCAGTATGCTTTCTGATACAATAAGACAAAAGCATAATGCAAAGTAATGCAGAAAAGTATTTGGATTATACGGAGATCCATAAGTGATATAGTTTAGTTCTTGAATAATAAGCACATGTAAAGTTTGCGTTTATTCTTTTAATGTCTTGAATTTGATTTTGCGCATGACTTCCTAATTAGTTGTACATTTAATGATACTATGTTTAATCTACCTAGACACTTAAAGAAAAGAGCATGAATTTATTATGACATATTCATAGCAGTCTCGAAAATGAAGCCATATATTACATTCCTGCCTAATATTTTCCATGTGTAAGATTTTTATTCACAAATAGGTAGAAATTTTATGTATTAGAAATCAATTTATTTGGCGACAGGAATTTATGTAAACAAATATTACTTCCTACTATCTTGTTTAAGTACTACATAAATAATGAAAAATCAAATATATCATCGGATACTCAGGAAACAAAAAGTTTAATCAATATCGAATAAGACTAAAATGTATAGAATTTGTTTAACATATATTTAAGAGCATTGGTTGCTTCAGAGGAACAGGTAATAAATCAGAAGCTATTACGAAACAAAAATTTACTTTCATTATAATATCGTAGGTTGTTATGAAGGAGTGACGTTTTCTAAAATTGTTAATGCAAATTTATACTGATATACGACGAAGAAGCGTCACTCTGATTTATATCGATTTCTAATTTTGGACAGAAACCCGCAGCACTAGGTTAATATTTACTTTATCTACCCACGAAAGGATGAAGGGTAAAGTTGGTGTCTGCTTCCTCGATTTGAACTAAGAAAATACAATGTATATTGTCCGGCAGTCTCCCGGTTCTTTCATTCCCTCGAATTTATTGAGATTAATATTGAGATAAATGCTTAAAATTAGTTTAAAATTTCCTCTTCCTCTCTCCTACATATATATATTATTAGATAGCGAGATTTATATTGAACTGGAACTAAAGTAATGAGAAGACTGCTTTGCTATGATTTATATTGAACTGGAACTACTGTAATGAAAAGACCACTTTGCCATGAGGTCGATGCGCCCACCCGCCTTTTCTCCGTATTCAAACTGGGAGCGTGGCAAATTTGTTATTATTATTATTTTTGAATTACCTCGTACGAGGCAACGGCCATACCTTAGCGTCAGAAGCAGTCATAAAGGTTGAATACCCCTTATAGGAGACGGAAACTCCAAAAATTAAACCAGGATTACAGGGATCCTATATCCTAGGGTGGAGATCCTGTCAGTGATGGTGTGACAGGAAAAACATACGGGTAGTTGTGCAACGTAACATTCATTAAGCCTCATCATGAGTGCTGCAATGTCAAATATAAATAGAAATGAGAACGGTGTGAATAAGGCTGGAACACCTTTTTAATGTCTCTCACCCGGAGGATGCCCTACAGGTGAGCAGTTTGGGCCCATTTGTCATCAGGCAAGTGCTAAAGAAGGTGGACGAAAGAAATGAATAAGGTTGTAATGGAGTGCTATTTTCTGGGTAATCTGGGAAATGAAAATGAAGTACCTTCTAGAGGATACAGGAAAAGATTATACAGGGCATAGAGCGACAGAGGTCTATTTGATTTAAGAGAGCAAACTCGGTGTGACCCAGCTAGAGCCATCAGAAAGAATGTATAGTTATTTCCAGTTGAACTAGAAAGCATTAAGAGACGGGTGCTTAGGCGTAGTGAGACCAGCGGTGAACGGAAGGTTGACGAAGAGAATACATATAGTGAAACTATGGCAGTGGAGTTAAAGGAAGAAGACTAGCATGAGACTAAGATTATTGATCAGGAAAGTCATGAGAGAGCCGAGAAACAAATATCCATTTTAAATGAAATCATTGAAATCTGGTGAACAGAGCTTTCATACAGGGTTTAAAAAGTAAACAGAAAAGAAACTCAATGAATGGGTCAGAAAGACAAATGATAACACTGATAAATGCAATCTCGATCTTTATAGCCCGGGAGTTAGGTTTGAAAGCCAAAAGTTAATGTCAACATAACTTGAAGGAAACACTGTAGGAAAGGAAAATAACGCAGTCTGTTAACAAGACCATAAGGCATATTAATATTGTGGAGCGGAAAAAGAGAAATGAAGTTCAGCAAGAGAAATAGGTTGAGCTACAGAGCAAGTCTAGGGTGAAGCGAAAGGGTATACATGTTGTGATTGAGGAATTAAAACACAGGTAAACTAAAGAGATATGAACAGAGAATTGAGCAGTACAGATTTAAAAGACTTTTCGAACAAAATCAGAAACGAGACTTTCAGCAACTGGATGGGAAGGGAAAGGTGAAAACGCTGTGCAGCATGATGAAAAAAGTAAAAGAATCTAGTCAAATGTTTGCTCTCGGGAAAAACAACACGAAACTGAAGCAGAATGGTTAAAGAAACTCAAACAGGAGAGTCGAGAGTATCGGCAGGGGGATTTGCGAATAACCGAGGGGATGATTAGAGATTAGTGCAGAAAAATTCCTAAATGGAGAGCGCCTGGCCCAGATGCGTTTTAGGGCTTTCGGCTTAAAAACTTGACAGCTCTTCAGAGAATTGCAAGGCAGCTTGACGAAATACTGAATAGTGAAATTTTAAGTACCTGCTTGGATAAGAAATAAAGGAAGAACGGTACTATGCCAGAAGGACCCAAGTAAAGGGAATGCCGTTGGAAATTTCCGACCAATATCTTGTTTCCCACTGATGTAGAAACTGATGAAGGGTATCATATCAAACATCATCTATAAGTACCTAGATGAGAACGATCTACTAACAGTAGAACAAAAAGGTTGTAGGCGTAAGAGCAGAGGAACGAAGGATCAATTATTAATTGATAAGACTATCCTAGCTGATTGCAAGAAGAGACAAACATTTGGCGAAGGCATGGGTGGACAACATAAAAGCATATGGCGTGGTCGCGCAGGAAAGTGTAAAGAATGGTCTCACACAATATCCTGAAGCTAATGCAAAACTCAATGTCAACGTGGTGAACTGAGCTCACAGCATGGGGAGATAAGCTGGAAGAGGTAAATATCAAAGGAGGAATTTTTGAAGGGGACAGTCTGTCACCTCTCCTATTTGTTGTCTGCATATTGCCACTAACGAGCGTCTTTAGAATGATGTACATGGGATACATTTGTGTTAGACAGGGTGAAAGTAAACTACCTGTGGTTTATGGATAACTTGAAGCTATTCTCTAAGAGTGAGAAAGAAATTGAGAGTTTGACGGCAACTGTGCAGATGATTAGCAAAAATATTGGCATGGAATTTGGGATCGAGAAATGTGATATAATGATTGTGAAAAGGGGGGAAATCCGTAAAAGCCATGGAATCAAGAAATAAAGTGGTGAAACTATAAGGGAAGTCGGAAAGGAAGAATATAAGTACCTGAGTATCGTTGAAAGCGATAAGATGAATGAACACAAGATGAAATAAATCTACGGGAAAGAGTATTTGAGAGGAACTCGGCTTGTGCTCCAATCGAAGCTAAATAGCTACTATAAATGTGGAGCAGTTAACACGTGGGCTCTTGCTTTGATGAGACATGGGACGGGAATAGTGGCTTGGAAGAAGCAGGAATTAGAAGTGATAGACCGGAGTACACGGAAATTGATGATAATGAATAAGGAATTACACATCAAGAGTGATGTGTCAAGATTGTATTAAATAGGAGAGTAGGAGGGCGTGGGTTGGTATGTTATGAAGGTTGTATAAGGGAAGAGGAGAATAGCCTGGCTTGGCATGTCAAGGGAAGTAAAGAGAGGAAATGATTGAAGCAGTGAAAACGCAGGGAACCTTAAACATGAAAGAAGCCCTAGATCCAACACAATTTAAGAAAGACCAGAGAGAGCAGATGAAGAAAATTTTGCAGGACAAGAAAATGCACAGTCGGCTCTTGGAGAATAAAGATGTGATTGATTGGAATACAACCTGGTATGGGTTGCAGAACTGAGATACAGCACTCAGGAACAAGCTCTCAGAACAAACTACTCAAAATATCACATTGATAGAAGCACAGACTCGCCAGTGTAGGATATGCTCTGAGAAGGGAAAACGTATAAGCCATATTGTTAGTGAGTGCTCTAAGCTCGCACAACCCGAATATAAAAGGAGATATGACAATGTGGCCAGATATGTCCACTGGCTCTTGTGCGGTAAAGCAAACCTTGAGAGAGCCGATCAATGCTTAAGTAATGATAATAGAAGCCAGAGCGATTAATGGAAAAAACTAACATTACAAAATACTCCGGGATTCTAACATGAAGTGCAACAATAGAGGCGAGACGACCAGATATCGCGCTCATCGATAAAGATGAAAAGTAGTAAAGATAATAGACATTAGAATACCAAGCGATTCCAGGTTAAAATGTAAGGAAACAGAAATGATTGAGAAATTGCAGCCACTGCGGGACGAGATAGGAAAGTTATGGGATATGAGGAAATAATGGTGATACCGGTGGTAATTGGAGCATTAGGATCAGTTTCTAAGGGCTTTGAAAAACACACTAAGAATATTGGAGCTGCTGTCATACTCGTGGTGATCCAGAAGACAGCATTGTTGGTTACAGCTCGCATTCAAAGGAGCGTATTGTCTCTTTGAATCACAGGAGAAGGCACTACAGCAACAACAACAGCTACAATAATAATAATAATAATAATAATAATAATAATAATAATAATAATAATAATAATAATAATAATAATAATTAGTAGTAGTAGTAGTAATAGTAGTAATAGTAGTAGTAGTAGTAGTAGTAGTAGTAGTAGTAGTAGTAATAGCAGTAGTAGTAGTAGTAGTAGTAGTAGTAGTACCAGCAGCAGCACATCCTACTACTCCATGCTGACAGAAAAATTTCCTCGTATCATTTTAAAATGGTATCACTTTATATATTATATGCGGAAAAACTTCTAGTTGTTTACATAAATCTCTGTTCGTAATATTGGATAAATAAGTATAAGTATCATTATGAATAATTAATACAAGGCGCGATACATCTACGTGATTTAATACGGTTGATGAGTATTTTACATTCATAATTTATTTTCTTTGATAGAAAATTATGTATCATAGTATTAGACCAATACTATTAAACAAGATTGCCATTGTTGGTCACAATGATAACAAGTTTGTGCGATAAACTTATATTTGAAGTCTAAGTGATTTTCATTTGATATGCGTGGATGAATATTTGAAAATCTAGTAAAAGTATTTGTCATATAAAATTTATCTTTTAAATCATGTCTATGATTTACTTCAGCCTCTCGTTAATACATTTTAATCATATTTGCGAGTAATATGGTTTGTAGTTAAACATTTTAAATTAACATGAATTTGCATTGCACGTTCATTAAACTGCAATAAATTATTCTCGAGCATTAATCCACAAAATCGATATTACAATTCATTGATTTCATTCATTAATATCTGTCTGTTTATTATTATTGAATATGAGATATGTTAATTATGGTACGGAAACCTAATAATGTATAGATATTTCAGTTAAATGTAATACTTAAATATATGTAACATACTATAGTGTATATAGAAATTCAATAAATGATATCATATATCAAAGTACTTGTACAAAGGTTGCATTAGTACTATGTTTAAATGTCTGGACACATGTTCTAATTTCAGACTCAACCGAATCTAAAAAGTTAACAGGTATTTTTCTAAATACATATTCCTGGCAGTACGTGTATGTTTAATTGATGCACTATCAATTCATTCAACTTCTCAATATATTATTGACCCCAGAAGTCTAACATAAATACGCTCTGAATCACACTTTGTCATCGAAAGTTGTCTTATAAAATTCATAAAAAGATAATTAAAGCTGTCCTTTGCCCTGTTGACAGCCGTTTTCACGGATACTGCCGGAGAGCATATTGAAATGTATTTGATGAACAATAACAAGATAGAATACCAAAAGGGTTTTAATGTGTCTGGCGTTGATGCAGAAGGAGACAAAAGAATATAGAGAGAAGGGGAGGGAAAGAGTGAGAGTAAGAAAGAGAAAAACTAGTAACCTAGAATCGACTCAATTACATGACTGCAATTTATGTATATCTAGGACATGATATATGAAGGCTGACTTCAACAGGATTTAAAGTCAGTGCACATAGAGCCGGAGACATATATTAGAAAAACATTCAATTCTACATTGAAATGTTTGCTAATTCGCCGCCAAAAATTGTATAATATTTTTATTGCTTGTTAATATTGGTGTTCATGTAATATCTAAAAATAAATTTTCAAAAATAAATGGCCATATAAGTGAAATCAATATGTTTTACCATGGGAAAAATAGAATTGTGTATAATCTATTTAGAAATAGAACGTTTGAAAATAAGTCATAAGAGATCTATTAATTGTTTTAAAATATTTTTCAAGCTCACCGCATGACGGAAGCTGAAAATGTTTCCAATGATTTTTTAATTCTTTTTATCATGACTCATATTTCACCTTCGCAGAATAATTAACATTAATAACAATAGTGCCAAACGATAAAAAAAAAACATACTCAGTTTAATCTTATGCATCATGATTCAATATGTATTATAAAGTGTCTAAAACCCTGCTCGTCCAAATGCTTGAAAAGGCGAAAATTTTGAAATTATTATCATGTTTTGTTGCTCATAACTGGAAGATGATATCTAACTATTAGCTAATAAAATGTTGTCCATTACAATAAATAAATGAATTCTAGGTTCTAATTAGATTTTATATTTTGTTTGTTTTAAACAGATATTTCATAAGAGGCTTAACATAATTTGTGTGAAATATATAATACTCATCAGTGTGTTGCTGAAATAAACAGATGTCTATTTCGTGGCATTGATAGCTTCAGTAAATTCATCACCATCAAGTGGACTAGATAAGAAAGAGGTAAATATATATATATATATATATATATATATATATATACATCTTTAGATTCATTCTCTCTTTCCCTTTCAGTTATATATACATTCACAAATTAGAAAGTATGTAATGTATTCTTGTTATTTGATTGCAGTTGAATCGTATTTATTTCAAGAATCTTATTTATTGTAGACAGTTTTAAATTAATTTCACATTCGAAATTTCAAAGTGTCGTCAATTTGCATTCTTCCATTCTTTTACACGTTTACTATTTCCCCGCCATTTTATTTTGGTTAAACTGTTTTGTATCATTTTATTAAAAAGAAACACACTCAAAAACATTCTTACCCGGTTAACATATTAAATTTGTAATTCGTAATTAAATTTGTAATTGGTTTGTATTGGGAAAGTTTATAAGTGAAAATGTTGAATGTTTGTGGGATGGAATAAGTGGTGATCGTAGCTCATTAAATGCCATGAAATTTATTCAAACAAACATCTAAAGCACTTCAAATGGTAAACTGAGATTGTATACTACATCTTAAAAATGCTTGCTCCTTTTTTCATGTGAAGCAGTAACATAGAAATAGATCGCGAAATATTCTTATACTTTCATTCGAATAAAAAAAGATGATTGCTTAAATCACTGAAGATATATTAATTAAAAGACATAACCTAATACGTCAGAAATATTACCCATTATCCCTAACCCTAAAAATGTGCGTTTTGGGGGGAGTAGGTGTATGATGTTATCACGTTATCTTTGTTCCAATCATTCATCAACGAATTAAACTGCATGTTGCAGTTATCTGTATTGCGTTGGATACTCAGTTTCAAAGTAGATTATCTTTCATCTCTCCTATGCACAGATGCTTCAAATTTATATTTTTAACCACCCAAATATTGCCTCCCGTTGTTTGGTAAACAGATTTCAATCGGTAAAATGGTTCCACAGATAACATCGCTTCTTTTAGCTCTTTATTTTCATAACCACACTATGCGGAAAACTAAGATTATAGTATATCAAGTTTTAGGTATACATTGTAGTTACTTAAATTCATTGAGCTGAGAAAATATTGTCAGTAAAGCATTAACGTCACGTTTTACATTTCTCTATGCTTTACCATTATTATGCTCCATGCAAAATCCATGACGAGAATATATTCCATTTATACTGTGTAAAATGCTAGAATAAATGCAAATCATTTCCATATCCTGAATTTTGAAAGAGAAAGTACAAATTATAATGAATTTCTTTGGCAATAACGATTGATGTTTCTTGTATGTCATATGAGAATACCCGTAGTTTATACTTTGAAGGCGAGTAACAGTCTTATTACAATGACAAAAAGAAGTACATTCCCAAATATCAGGAGCCGAAAATCGTTTCCACCAGGACAAAATTGTATCATTGATTCCGAAAACTTGGTCACTAGAGTAGCAAGTTGAACCATAATGATTTTTCTGTAAATATTGTTCACAAAGTAAAACTAATCTCAGTCAGACTAATTTTCAAAACGCACAGTATAGAAAGCGCATTCGCTAATGGATAATTGATGATTTTTTGGTAACTGGCCAAGTTAAACTCCTCTGAAGGAGTTCCTCTTTAGTTCACTGCCATTCAACACTGCGTCATTTTCAATCAAATAGTACCATAGAATTCAATACACTCATACTAAGGCACATTCCTAAACATTACAATAATGACAAGGACTTGCTAAAATATCACAAAATAAGATGATCCTGAAACATTTTGCAATATTTGCTGCTATCTGTACTTGTTTTAAATTTTGGCACAAGGTCAGCAACTTTGGGGGAGGGGTATGTCGATTACATCGACCCCAGTGCTCAACTAGTACATATTTTATTGACCGCGGAGGGATGAAAAGCAAAGTCGACCACCCAACAGAAAATGAGCTTAGAATGTAAAAACGGACGGAATGCTGCTGGGCATTTCGCGCGGCGAGCCAATGATTCTATCAGCTTGATGCCTCAGGCGGTAATGAATATTAAGGTATGAGACTGTATTTTCAAAGAGACTGAATACAGAAACACAACACTTTCAATAGTTAATACCAAGTTTATTTATGATATGACTGTGTGTGAGAGTCTATAGAACGTTATTGAATTAGTGGGGTTCATAATGAAGCAAAAGTTAGAAGCATTTATACTTACAACACATAATCAATATATATATATATATATTATATATTGTGTGTACTAACGTAAAACGTTAAATTCTATCACTTGAGTACTTGATATGTATTGCATAATTAAGTGTATTATTTGAAACATGAATACAAACGATTTTGTAATACTTCTGCTTTAATTAAAAACGCTATGAAATTCCTACAAGTAAACGAGAAAAGCACTCAAAATAATAAATATATTCACTTCATAGATACATTCATCTTCTCTTTCTACACAGTGAAGTAAAGTTATGTGTATTCAACCAAAGTAAAATAAACAGATGATTTTTGAATTCGCATAAGTAAATAAACAACGGCATATTATAAAATAGAGCACTATGCTAAGTACATACATCGTAACGTTCTTTTTTGTGGTTCATAATACAACGAAACACTTTTCTATTTTTATCCAAGAATGCTAAACTTTGAAGAGAAACGTTCTTAATATATGTCAAAAATTCATTAAATGATAAGCTGAAAATATTTATTTTAGTCATTTAAATTGATGCGAATTTCGAACCCGTATCTGCTAGCATTATATTTTATAAAATTTCACGAAATAAACATGAAAAAACTAGTTTGTTATAAGGGGACGCTTGTTTGTTTATGAAGAATATATAAAGAGTTATGTAGTAGCTACCGGTTATACTTAGCTATACCATATTTGAATTTACGCGGCTGAAATACATTATGCAAGTAAAGAACAGCTACATAATGTGTCTCAAATATCTGAAAATACCAATTATCAATCGTTCAACGTAAATATAGATTCCGGATGGTATTAACGACAGATGGCTTTATAATGCCAATAATTTAGTCTGATGCTGTAGTAGCCTGAGTAAATTGATATTTCATGAATAGATAATCCAATCATGAAACCTCGCTGTTGCTTGACATACCAAAAATGACAAACAATATCACTATATTCAGTTTATACCGTCTTCAAATAGGAACAGACGTATTGCATGTTATATCCTTTGATACGCTATTCCTGACAGCAATATATAACAGACGGCAGTAAAGATTAGAACCACGGTGCACAATGAATGCACAAAAGAGTATCTTGGGAATAAGTTCGAGTCAGCAGAAAATTAAATTTGGTAGTTTAGAATTATAACACATTATTAATATAGTATATTTGGTAGTGTACGCAGATACGTGTGTATGTGTGTGTGTGTGTGTGTGTGTGTAAGTGTAGATGTGGTTACGGAATATAGAAGACTGCTTCTCAACAATATGATTTTGGGTTTTGTCCCATTGCTCGACAAATAAGGTGTCATCTACAGGGGCCGAGCGAAATTTTCTGAATAAATTTGTTAGACAAAATCTGAAAGGAAACCGTCGTACATATGTGTGTGTTTGAGTGTGTGTGTGTGTGTGTGTGTGTGTATTTGTTTGTTTGTTTGTTTGTACTTCTACTTGCGTGTGTATTTGTATCTATGTGTGTGTCCATGTGTATTTGCTCCCATCACCGTAGAACAACTGGTATTGCTTTGCTTATGTCCCAAAAACTCCTGAAGGAGTGGATTACACCAATACAAAAAACATAAGTAGTCGGGTACATTTGTTTCGTTTTACACTTCAAGACAGTGCCTCAGCATGGCTGCAGTCGAAATAGATAACAGGTAAAGACAAATATAAAAATAAAAGAGAAATATTATTCATGATTATGATCAGTTGAAGTTTCAAATAAATATCTAAGTTTATGGCTATATATACAGTTTTATCGGAAAACTTTACGCTAAACCCGACACATTCACATGAATTTGTTAAGAAGGGAGGTACACTTTCTGATTTTCTAGTCAATACAACAATAATTGCAAAGTCTGTTCCTAAATAGTGTGCATAAGCTAAATCTCACTTTAATTTTTTTTTATATTTGTAACGTTTTGAAATAAATAAATCAATGTATCACAATGACTCATAAATCACGTATCGTGAAAAAGAGCTTCTCATTCGAAAATGCACCAACTGCTTGCATAACTCTTGTGCAGGAATGTGCATAGTCTATGAGCTGCAAACTACTTTCCCACTATTAATCGATTTAGAAACTGCCTATGATTAACTGACGATCAGGCATTAGGAATACACCTCAAGACGGCCATCTGGCAGAGTCGTTAACTCGTGGACGAAATGCTTAGCGGCATTTCGCCTGTCGTTATGTTCTGAGTTCAAATTTCCCTCAAATTTCAGGCCGCGTGCCTATAGTAGAAAGGATTATGAATTCACGCTCTATAAATCGCATCGTATTGTCTGAGAATGGAATGACAAAAATGGGTTCTTGCAAAAAAAAAAAAAAAAAAATTAACGTGATGACCAAATCCAAATGCATTTAATGAAAATCATGCTCTAGATGCTATATATACATACATTTGCAAGTTGAGTTACCAATTTAGCTAGCAATAACACTCGGGTACGCGTGCGAGCACACACTTACACACAAAAACCCATATGTATCTATATATCAATATGCGTCTGTGCGCATGTGCTCGTTTTCACGTAAGTGTAGCAGGGGCTGGATGCATACTATATATATATATATATATATATATATATATATATATATATATATGTGTGTGTGTGTGTGTGTGTCTGTGTGTGTGTGTGTGTGTGTGTGTGTGTGTGTGTGTGTGTGTATGTATATATATGTGTGTGTGGGTGGGGAGTGTATAAATGAGTAACAAAGGTGTGCAGCTTTCAGTGTATTACGGCCGTTTCAAGCGACTCCTTTGATTGATTAATGAAAACATTACATCATTGCAAAGAGCTCGTTTTTTTTCAGATGACTGCATGAATCCCAAATGCAAAGGCGATCAGTGATGCGTTAACATATTCACATCACCAATGGTGCTCAAAATATTTACGTTGATTCTGCTGCTATTTCTTTGGCAGAAGGTGTTTAGAAAATAGTCGATGTAGTGTCGGACCTATATCTTAAAGTATACCCTTATAAAAATTTTAAGGGTAACTTCTAGCCTTCACCTATATATTTAATTATATTTTGCTTTAATATTATAGATATGCTAAGTTACAATGTGCCCCTTCCCTTATTCTCTTAACTTATATTCCATCCTTAATTTCTAGTACTTATTCTTTTAGTTTCATTACATTTCCCTTTAAGATGACATCAAAATAAGTATTGTCAGCTCATCTTATCCTTCTTTCTTCGAATTATCACCCCTTCCCCATCAGGCATTCCCTTTTTTGCCAACCTAATACTTACCCTTTGAGTGTAGGCAAAACCTGGATATAAGGTTCATGTACTTAGATAGTCTAGTAAGCTGTCATGGTACTAATTAATTAGTCACTTTTGTCTAGATTACAGCTGCAACTCAACTCCAAAAAGATTCAATTTTGGATGATTGAAGACTAAATCCCTCTATTACCTTCAAAGCGTAAGTAACAAGGTCAGGACTCATAATTATACCCCACCCCCTATAACCTCTGCTAACCTTAAAACCTAGCAGGTTCGACACTACATAGACTATTTTCTAAACTCATTCTGCCACGGAAATAACAGCAGGATCAATGTAGATATTTGAGCTCCATTGTTAATGCAAACATGTTAAAGCAGTTGCTTTGTCTTTTGCTTTCGTAGTCTATGCAGTCATCTGACGAAAACGGCAATGATGTCGTGTTTTCATTAATTAATTAAAGGAGTCGCTTTAATTTTTATATGTATGCTATTAAGAATGGATTTGAATTCTAGAATTCAAATCCATTCTTAATAACATACATCCCAACATTCAATTCACTATGGAATTCAGCAAACATCATCTCCCTTTTCTTGATCTCTTAATCATAAAAACACCTAATAACCAAATCACAACCGACATCTACCACAAACCTACAGACTCACAACAATACCTCCTTTTTAGCTCATGCCACCCAAAACACACCAAGATAAATATCCCCTTTAATTTAGCTAAAATAATTTGCACCATTGTCTCTGACCCAACCACTCGAGAAATACGCTTACAAGATCTCAAAAAAACACTGTTACAACGCCAATATCCCTCCACACTCATAGATCTTGGAATAAAACGTGCCAAGGAACTTGACAAAAACACACTAAAAACCAACCAACATAATAACACACCCAACCCCAAAATACTTCCATACATCTCCACCCATAACCCCAATAACATCGAAGCATTCACCACAATTAAACAAAACCTCCCCTTACTCACCAAAGACCCGAAAATGAACAATATCATTAATACACACAAAGTCCTTAAATGCAAAAGGCAACACAAATCTTTGAAAACATTATTAACCAATTCCAAACTACACACACCACTTCCACCCCCATCAGTTAAAAAATGTGCACGCCCTAATTGTGGCACCTGCCCCTACCTACTTGAAGGCTCTGAATTGACCTTCAAACGAGGAACAAAGTTTAAAATTAAAACCAATTTCTCTTGTTCCTCGAGTAACCTCATTTATGTCCTTACTTGCGCAGGTTGCCAAAACTTCTATATCGGACAGACGAGCCTCCCATTACGTAGAAGAGTAGCTGTCCATAAGGAACAAATAAACCTCCCTCAATACCGCCAAATTCCACTCAGTGGCCACATAGACTCTTGCGCCAGAAACAAAAACCCTAAATTCATTATATTCCCTTTCTATCAATGTAAAGACAGAATCTCCACACAAGAAAGAATCAACAAGGAGAATCTTTTCATAGAGACATTCCAACCATATCTTAACACACACACCCCTCAGTGACCTTATTTCTCTATGAACAGACACAGACTTCCTGTTGGGAAAAAAAGAGTTCATAACTCTAACTAAAAACACTTGTCTCCCCTTACACACACTTCCTGTTTTGACACCACATTTCCTGCTTAACACAAACTTTTAACCCTTTTTTTAAACCTAACAAAACTCTCAACTCTCATGCATCCTTATTTTTACTACCAATTTATACATGAACTACTATTGAACTACAAAAGCTCAAAGACAATATAATGTATGGGTATATTTATTTTTTTATATATTATTGTTTTATATATTATTTTCTTCATTTTGTACTTTTCTGTACTTCTTTGTAAAAAAACATTTTCATTCTCCTTCTTCTTGATAATTTGCTTCATCGCAATGAAAACCGGTTAGAAAAAAATCTTTATTAAATTATGCTTCCAGTTCAGCATTCTGGCTTTTTTTCATTTTCCGATATATATATATATATATATATATATATATATATATATATATATATATATATATATATATATATATATATATATATATATATATATATATGTATATATATATATACGTATTTATATGTCCATATATATAAATACATAAATATATATCTACACATATACACACACATATATATGTATATACGTATACACACACAAACACACATACATACATACATATATATATATATATATATATATATATATATATATATATATATATATATATATATATATATATATATATATATATATATATGTATATATACCTATATATATGCATACTTATGTTATATATCTGCTTTCATATGCATGTTGTGTATATCTGTATATGTATGCAAGTGTGTGTGAGTGTGTATGTGTTACAACATAGTTAAACAGACACTTTCTTGTCTCTCTATGAATCTGAAATGCTTTATCCAAAAATTGTGGCGAATGGAAATTATAACAAATATCGCTATTTTTAACAATATATTTGAGATAAAATATTCTTTATTATTACACAGTTGGTTTCTTGATACGGTACACTGTAACACATCAATGCTTAAATTTCCTTAGATGTCATAAATTGGTATAAAACATTGTATTGCTAATGCTGTTATATTATACACACAGACACACCCACACACACACACACACACACACGCACACGAACGCACACATACACATGCACGCGCGTAAACTACTTAGAAAAATTTTAAATCTCGTACCAAGTAATTCATAATTAATTTTTCTTTGAGTCAATCATCATTTACTAGTTTATGTTGAATCAAGATAGCAATTATTATGTCTTAAACTGCAATAGAAAATGATATTGACAGATAAAGAATACCATTTTTTTTTTTTAGTTTAATAATTTATTTCATCATTGGATAAGAACAAAAACTATTTTATTTAAGTTATCTCGAATGTTGAATAATATTTCTATTACATTATACTTAAAAGAAGTAAATAAATGTATAAAACTCCCAATCAAGCTGGAGAAGCAATTTCCATACATATTTTCGTTTATTTATATTTTAAAATCATTTAATAAAATTCCCAAGTAGCTTAATTAAGATTCCGTATTTAAAAATTATATTCTCATAATGTATTTCACTTGTGCTATTTCGAAATGTTATATAAATACGAGATGTATAACGTTATCTTTATTTATGAGGTCATGTACATTTGACTGACAAATGTATAACTCTCTGGAACAGATATTCTATGATCACATTAAAAATATGTAGAACAGATGTGTTTCTAATCAGTAGAAATCACTAGCGGTGTGTTGAAATTCCCTCAAGTCTCGTTTGTTTTAAAGTAATCACATCTTTTGTTTTATGATCGTTCCGTACAAAACAGAAATAATGTACTTGGCAAACTGTTGCCTCATTGAAAACATTCTACCGTCAACTGATTCGAGACAAACAAAAATATATCAGCCTAAATCTCAAAGCAGCGTGATTGAATGGTTTAAAACTAATAGTTATATACATCAAAGATTTCGTATCTGATCTCAGTATTTATGCTCAGCATAACTTAATATTTATAGACATTTAAAAACGTATCTCTCACGGCATCAGAAACCTTTAATATCTAAACCTATTTAGTTGGCGCTCGAATATATGGAAATGATATTTTATTTGATTATATTTCAATTTTACAACAACTCTATAGACATTTACCAATGCAACTTTGTAATAGAACTGAATCAATTGTTCAGCTCTACTTGAAAAACCATGTTATATTAATATCATTCCACAAACGGACTTGCCGAAAAATATTTAATACACCAGAAACTTTGAGCGATGGACTATAAATTTCGGGTCATAAAACATCGCCTTCTTTTGGCTAAAACAATAATTTTATCTTATCTCTACAAAGAAACTTTGAATTGTATTTAATCTCTTTTTATATTGCAGTCCTAGCCACAAATTGGCATTAAATAGATATTCTATAACTAAAGAAACTCAGCACCGAAAGTGTTTATCGAATATAATCATGTTAGCGACCAACTCAATATAATTTTTCAACAAATACTGTTCTATTTAGAGATGTTAAACAGATAGGAGAGAAGTCTTTTGCATCTCTTTCGATCAGGTACGAATTTTGCTTGTTACACTTCATATATTAATACTAAAATATTATTGTCTCAGCATAGCAGATCACCAATTATTGACTACTTTTATTCAGACTATTACAAGATAACTTTTAGTTTCGTCTTACACATCCGATACTTCTCATACTTCAGAAGTATTTCATTTACTACTTCAATTTTATTGATTTATAGATTCAAGTCAAGTAGTAACTTTAAACTAATTATTGTAATTTATCTAATTGATTTTACCTATGTCTGCCTTATAGTATCGCAATAAAGTAATAAGAATTGTTGATTGCCTGAACATGAATTACTAAACTTGAAATGATGGACAGTATCTCAAATAGCAACAGACCTGTCTATAATATGTAGATAAAGTACATAATATATGATTAATTTTCATTGTTATAGTCATTGTAAGACTTCATATTATTAACACGTTATTATTGACTCATTATATCTCAGTCGTTTTGGTTTCATTAAGACTATCACAAATGTGTGTCAATGCAATGGTTATGATATTTAACCAATAGTTCTTCTCTAGGCGTGACTGCTAAAATATCTAGTGATGCAAAATTGTATGCTGTGACGTCAAATTTTCATAAGCATATGGTTGCTTGTAAGTACGAGCAATTTCCAATGCCCAGCTAGGTAGAAGTGCATTTGACGTTCTCACAAGCTGCTACCTGGACGAACTTTGTCGCCCTCTGATACATGTTCATTTTTCTTTTAAATACGTCCATAAGAATACCGCAGTATGCTTTTTATGATGTATTTATATTGATTTCAAAAATTTTGGCACAAGTCCATCAGTTTCCAGGAAGGGGGCAAGTCGATTATTTCAACCCTAGTATTCCTTTGATGCTTAATATATCGATTTCGTAAGAACGAATGACACAATCAATCTCTATGATACAGAGTTGGATACTGTAATTAATACAAAAGATTTTATTTAGATGGGTGATTATTTGTGATATGACTAAGTGATTCTTTAATTCCTTCATTCTTTTTTTTTGTTTTAGTCATTTGACTGCGAGCATGTTGGAGCACCGCTTTTAGTCGAACAAATCAACCCCAGGACTTATTCTTAGTAAGTCCAGTACCTATTCTATCGGTGTCTTTTGCCGACCCGCTATGTTAGACGGTAATAAGCACACCAACATTCTTTGGGGTTTGGATGATTCACCTTTGGAAACATGGGTGTTTTGTTCATCATCCTTAAACCACCCTTATTTAGGGACTTTTTGAGCTGGATGGGCTATTCGACTTCAAGAAAATTCCAACTGGACCCCACCTACAAGATCATGCGCTGTTTATCATGATATGAAATCATCATGTCGTGTACAAAAGATGCATGTGCCTGGTGGACACTTATCAGACAGGTAGTAAAGTTGGGCATACTGGGCTTCGTATATTTTACCCCAGTGTCATTTTCATGGCATGCACTGCTCTCTCAATCAATAATAATAATAATAATAATAATAAGTAGAAGAAGAAGAAGAAGAAGAAGAAGAAGAAGAAGAAGAAGAAGAAGAAGAAGAAGAAGAAGAAGAAGAAGAAGAAGAAGAAGAAGAAGAAGAAGAAGAAGAAGAAGAAGAAGAAGAAGAAGAAGAAGAAGAAGAAGAAGAATGTTATAAGTAAAGAGGTTGAAAAAATCACCAAGTGCACCGATCTGAAGGTGGTAATTGCAACACTGTGTGGAATGCGAGAGGGTAATGTAAAAGTGATATCACTGGTGATCGGATAGTTGGGCTCAATCCCCTTGAAAACTCAAGACTTCTTAGAGCAACTGGAAATCTCATCCAAGATTGATGTCTTGCACAAAGCAGCCTTATTCGGCACAGCGCACATTGTAGTGGAAGTACTATCTGTCTGAGGTCCTTGTTGTGATTTGACGGATGACTAAACACTTCATGGACACAAACACAGACACACAAACATATATAATATGTATATATATATATATATATATATATATATATATATATATATATATATATATATATATATATATATATATACGACGGGCTTCTTTCAGTTTCATGTACTGCTCTCTCACTCGATCATAATAATAATAATAATATTAATATATGCGTATAAATATACATCAGAGACATGACATTTTCCATCCGAAATTTCAAGGTTCGATTTCTTCCCACCTTTGCTCTTTCATAACATTTAATAAATGTATCGTACTCTTTTTTCGTCCACTTATGTTTTTGCGGACACCGTGTATGTGATCTGTTGTGACATAATGATCGTCCGAGGACAGATCACTGGTCCTGATGTGAGCGGTTTCGGACGTGCCGGGCGGTTGATTTTATGAGTCGTTCGTGGGGCTTCCACGAGAGTTGTTATTAAGATCCCATCTCTTTATTTGTATATACATGTGCACTTGTATGTACATACACATATATACAAATAACCTGTTTGCATTGTGTCGCCTCCATAACCACAGTGATTATCATTATCACCATCGTTCTACCTATAGCATCTTAAAATACCAGTAATAATATGAGATACGGTATATTGCAGCAGATTTTCGTCACTATTTATCAAATACTCGGCAAGCGTTCTCCATTCGCTCTTATACAATGGTCTATACATTCTTTGTTTTCATACAGAGTCGGTTTACGTTTGCAGTTAACACCAAGCCTTGTCTTTTGCGCTCCCTGCATGAATGATAATCCAGGGATCATTCGCAACTAACTTTTAGTCCCTTTACTTTATTACAAGTGCTCCCACAATCACTGGTAGTGCAACCGTCTTGGGATGCTATCTTTGCTGCAACTACTGTCGTCATCTGCCCACCGTTCTCTTTTTGTTTTGTTTTCCGCTTGGACAGTAACATTAGTAGCGGGTCCTTCTTGTTCAGAGGTAACTTTTCCGGCGATCACCGTCTCTTGTTGTATGCTATTTTTCTCTTCGTATCTTATGCGCCTCGAGCACATAGATAGAAATTAGCCTTTATTTGTTTTCGAAGTTTTATTTCCGTGCATATCTTTTTTTTTTACTTCTCTATTTCTTTTGTCGAGTGTGCGCTTGTATGTGTACATATATTCTTTTATTCTTTTACATGCCTCTGTCATTTGACTGCAGCCATGCTTCAAAGGTTTTTAGTCGAAGAAATCGACCCCAGCACGCATTCCTTGTAAGCCTAGCACTTATTTTATCGAATACTTTTACCGAACCACTAAGTTACGGGTACATAAACACACCAGCATCGGTTGTCAAGCAATGGGACACACACACACACACACACACACACACACACACACCAAACACGCACGTACTATATATATATATATATATATATATATATATATATAATAATATTATTAGGGACAAAATCCAAAATTACAGGTAAAAAAACTCAATTAAAATCAATTTATAAAAAATTAAAATTAAATTGAGCCTTATAGATAAAGTATATATAAAATATATATAGTTTTAGGGAAAATAACCAATTTTCAAGAACTCATCGATGAAAATCCACTATCACATTTCGAAAAATTAATAATTAAAAGCACAATAAATGAGTATAATATAAAGTAAAGTAAATATCATAAGATAAATATAATAAAAAGATTACACGTGTTTCATAACCAATTTTCAAATAGAAAAGAAATTTAAATCGATTAAAATCAATTGAAATTATCGAAAATAAGTTCTATTCAAAAATATAGCTACTCGTCAGATCGTAAGTAGAACAATAATTAGATATATATCTCAACCAACAATAAGTACCAAATGAATTAATATGAAATACTTATTATATAAAGATAGAAAAATTATTTAAAAATATCATATTATCAAAATAATAACCATTCAATAATCATCCCTTCATCCATTATAATAACATGTATATTATATACAAAAAACATCTTACATAAATTATCATTGTTTTAAATTATCATTGTTTTAAATTATCATTGTTTTAAATACAAGTTTAACGAAGTTTAAGTTTAAAATAATAATGAAGATAAAATTAGTACATATTTAACCGGTGTAATAGTTAAAGCTATACTATTTAAAGCTAAAGACGTTTATTTAATTATGATTAAAGATCAATTGAATAATAGAAAAATACAAGATTATTTATTTCTACAAACGTAATAATAAAAAATATGAATGAAAAAATTATGAATGGAAAAAATTATGAATGAAAAAATTAGGAAAGAAAAAATTATTAAGAATAAAAGGTTAAACTTTATATATATATACAAAGTTTTGATTTAAAAAAAACTTTAACGATATTATAAACTATAAAGATTAATAATTAATCAAATAATATTAATCAAAAATAATCGAAAATATATCAACACTATTCCAATCGAAGTTCTAATATCATGTTGAAATGAAACTATAACTTCTAAATAATATAGTGTTAAATAAGTTATCTATTAAAATAATCTATAAAGAACCAAATGAATAGTATAAAAACAAGAATACATATTATTTTCAAATAGTAGAAAATCTTTAGCACCTACCCCATATAGAACTTATTTTCGATAATTTCAATTGATTTTAATCGATTTAAATTTCTTTTCTATTTGAAAATTGGTTATGAAACACGTGTAATCTTTTTATTATATTTATCTTATGATATTTACTTTACTTTATATTATACTCATTTATTGTGCTTTTAATTATTAATTTTTCTATATGTGATAGTGGATTTTCATCGATGAGTTCTTGAAAATTGGTTATTTTCCCTAAAACTATATATATATATATATATATATATATATATATATATATATATATATATATATATATATATATATATATATATATATTATATAGTGGATAAAAATTATTTATTTGTGGATTACGGCTAGCATTTGTTTCACGTTGAGGAATCCTGTAACAATGATCAAGCCTGTCACATGGAATATCGGTTTTCGTCACCATACATAAGCGTGTGCATATGTGTGTGTGTGTGTGAGAGAGAGAGAGAGAGAGAGTGTGTGTGTGTGTGTGTGTGTGTGTGTGTACAGACATACATACATACATATAGATATATATTGTGGGCGTGTATTTAAACTCATCTAGTGACCTCTTACTCTGAAAAGTGATGTCATACAACAGCGTTGCATGTACGGAGTGAGAGCGTATTGGCTTTTCAATTAAGAACAACAGTGAATGTAGCGGTAATGAAATGGAGCTTTAAAATAATAATAGATAGTAGGGATGATAACAGAATATCAATAATTCTAATGACAGCTATAACAATATTAAGTCCAAGTTATAAAACGTTTAGATTGTGGTATGTTGGTTATATCGATCCCAGTGCTAAACAGTTATTTATATGAAGGACCCCAAACGGATGAACAGCAAATCGATGGCAGTTTAATTTGAACTCAGAAGGTAGACAGAAAACTGACGCTAAGATCTTACGTCCGGTGTGCTAACGACTATGCAAACTGGCCGCTTTGTAAAATTATTATACTGATATTAATAATACATCTTTGTAAGTTTGGTGCAAGGCCAGCAATCTTTAGGCAGCAAGTCGGTTACGACTATATTGGCACTTGAGTGATACATTATTTTTTGTTAAGCTTCAAAGCATGAAAACGAAATTGATCTGGCAGAAAATAAATTCAGAAAGTAAAGAGACTGAATTATATTTTACGCTTATAACTCTGAAACAGACAAGGTTGTGTCCGTTCATTTACTTTTACTACAATTCATGGGGTGAAAATATTAGAGAGGAAACAAAATAAAAATCACAAACAGTAGAGGTTGATAAAATGTTTTGATTCCAGTAGGTTTTAATTTATGATGACTCTTGTTTGGCAACACATATTTATACTGTCATACTGTCGGAAGCAGTGTTCCATACACTCAACATTCAAATTTAAAAGATATTCAAAAGTTCTATTGCATAAATACTTCTGCTTACAATAAAAACTGACAATTCATGACTGAAAGAATTGAATCTAAGATATAGCACCGAACATATGACGGAACGAATACCCACAACTGTCTCATTTGTAGACATTGTTACATCAGCCTATAAGGCGGCGAGGCTTCGAAATCAATGAAATAAATACCAGCTGCGTATTGTGATCGATATACTCGACTGGCACCTACCCCAAACTTTCAAGCCTTGTTCATTTAGTAAAAAGCATTATTAAATAAGCCAATAAGGTGCAGGAGTGGCTCTGTGGTAAGAAGCTTGCTTCTGGTATAGAGTTTGTCAGCTGGGTTGTTGATTTTGAGTGTAACACACGTGATTTTTGAGATGTTTTTCCTCTTGTTTAATAGAGGGGCGTCGGGTGAAGAGCTGTGAAGGCTTGAATTATTCACACTTTGTGAACTATCCTACTTTGGACTTTGTGTCGTCTGAGGAAAAGATGGTAGAATGTTTAGAAAGAATTGATGAGAAAATGGAAACAAAAAATTATGCTGCAGCGGCAAAAGAAGATAAAGTGAAGACGTGAGTCTGGAAGAATTAAGTGAATTTTTTAAGAAATGCTTAACAGGGAGGGAAAAGAAATGAAGGTGTTCCCTTCCAAAGAAGTTTTAAAGTAGAAACAAGAAAGAACAATTATTTACAGGACGTATTCTGTAGCAGCCAAGAGAACTGAGGTCATGTCGACAGCGCAAGTTGAAAAGGCACTTAGACCAATCTGGCAACGGATTTCCTATCTTGCCAAAGGAAAAAAAGTGTGGAACAGTGGAGGTGAGGTCCGAGACGTCGCTACCACCAGGCTGCACTCGACAATACCATTGAAAACGGATGAAGTGGTGTTTCGAACCGTATACCCTGGGAGACGTGCGTCCAGGGTTAGGGTACAGGGAATGCCTCCAGAAGTGGATGTGGTCTGGTTGGTAGCTTCCACACTGCTGGGTATGGTGGCGAAGGTGGTGGTCCTCCAAGCCACTAGGATACCCCACAAGAACTTGCAAGGACAAGGCCTCGATATGGTGGTACAAGTAGCAGAAGTACTGAAAATATGGTCGAGATCATCACGGTCGGAGAATCAACATTCAGAGCTTGAGTGGAAGGATCCCACGGTGCTATATATGTGGCCTGAAAGGCCACATTAGAGCGGACTGTTCTCCACCACCACTCGTTAAGGATAAAGAGAACGAGAAGGAAATCGTGACTTCATCACCGACGAAGACCAGTACCAGCGTCGAGGAGGAGGAAGTGAACAAGGAAAGGAACGGATGGGAAGCTGCTGGTAAGAAAAAAGAAAGAAACGAAAAGGAGTACACGTTGTAAATGACGACGCCCTTCCCAAATTTACCCGACTCCCACCCATGCTCACACTCCCCCTAACCACTGCCGACAGACACCAACCCTCTCCATGCCCCACCTTGACATAAAAACAAGCACAAGCACACAGGAGCTTCAAATTTCCCCCACGCTCGTCCAGTAATGAAAAATATGCTATACTGTATGATGGAGAAAATGAAATACTTGATAATGAGATAAACTCATAGGATAGAGTGATATAAGTGGATATAACAAGAGTGAGGGGTTTGCCCGAGTACATGCGCTGTGTCATGGCAGACTCGGGGTGCCTTTCAAGTTTAAAGGATTATGAGGAAAGTTGTGACTATGAGTGTTGGGTAAAGAAAATAGACACCAGCCCAATGCCAAAACGGGTAAGCTGTTTTGATATTTTAAAAATATAATATAAACATTTTGCGTAAAAATGAAAAGTAGTTGTTGTAAATAGTGTTATAAACCAGGATCTGAAAAAAAGTTGTATTAAGAGGTTCAAGAAAGTCGCTCGACATATATATTTTAACATTCGAAACATTTTCGTTCATAATAAGCAATTTCTTCACCTTCTATGCTTGTGTGGCCTTGTTTGTCCCATCAATGTACGGCTTCCATAGCTAATTTATGAAATAAAGAAGCTTGCTTCACAACCACATGGTTCCGGATACACTCGCTCTGCGTGGCACTTTGGGCAAATGTCTTCTACTACAGCTTCAGGCCGACCAAAGCTTTGTGAGTGGATTTGGTAGACGGAAACTGAAAGAAGCCCGTCGTATATGTATATATATATATATATATATATATATATATATATATATATATATATATATATATATATATATATATATATATATATGTATGTATGTATGTATGTATGTATGTATGTATGTATGTATTTGTCATTTGTGTTTGCCGCCACCACTTTCGCTTGACAACTGATTTTATGTGTTTACGTCCCCGTCACTTCGCGGTTCGGGAAAAAGACACCAATAGAATAAGTCCTGGCGTCGATTTCTTCGTGTAGAGGTGGTACTCTAGCATGGCCGCAGTCAAATCACTGAAACAAGTAAAAGAATGCACGCTGGGAGGATCATTAGCACGCTGGACAAAATGCTTAGCGACATTTCGTCCTTCTTTACGATTTGAGTTCAAATTCTGCTAAGGTCGAATGCGACTCATGTCCTTTTGAGATCTATAAAATAAGTATCAGTTGAACACTGACTGGGGTCGATATAATCGAGTCATTCTCTCCTACAAAATTGCTGGTGTTTTGCCAAAATTTGAAATCCTTAAATCAGTGTATATTAATCCAGTTAATTATCGCGTGATACACTAAGGATTACGTTTCTCCGCTCTGTATCACTGAATGATGCTTGATGCCTGCACTTGTCATGCCACCACTTTCAGATGGATAAGAAATATACAGTTTCGAACATAAACTATGCTTCTTATTAATATAACAGACAATACAATAGTTAACGTCAATATTTTCCTTTAGTTATTTAATGTGTGAGTAAATATAACAGAATATAGCATTGCTCTTTACTTATGAATGAATTGCGTGCAAATGAAATACGTGTTGTAGGCCTTCCTTTCCTTCGTTTCCTAGGAACTACAGGGGTTACTTGATATGACATTTCCTTCTGAAAAAGGCGCCATTTATTATGAATAGATATATCTGGAGGCAGAATAGTCCAGAAATGGCAAAGAATGCGATCAATATTGATGTAGTCATTTTATTAATTAGTCAATTTTCCAGTACTTCGAAGTTTGCTTGCGTGTTTCAAATATTTCAAAAGAACATTGTCTCCTTATATTGTCTTTTAATCGAAACTATTTCCTTATAACCCAATAACAAAATTATGATAGTTATCCAATCACTTCAAAATGTAATTAAACGCTTATCCAAAGGATATTATTGTAAAGCAAATTAATAAATCAAAAGATGAAAAATTACAGTGAATATTTACTAAAACGTTCAAATAAAAATGAACAAATTATCAAAGTTTCTATTTGGAAAATGAGTCTCTATCACGAATAAAAGAATTATCGGTTTCATTTAGGCTGCGAAATAAATGCTCTACGAGAATTGTATGAACGCGCCTAATGGATAGGTTTAATCTCGCAGATGCCTTTCATACATAAGTACAATTTCAAAATCTTCTGGATGTAGGAAATATAGAATAACCAATATAGGAATACAAAATATACGGCACAGTTTCTTTGTATTGTAACACGGAAGAGAAATATATTCTCTATTTATCCTTTGTGGATTGGATACAATTCTGTTTACCATGGTATCGTTATTGTCAATATATATATATATATATATATATATATATATATATATATATATATATATATATATGTCTTCGATTCTGGCCTGAAAAATATCATTCCATATACGGTAAATTTTCTGAAACCGAGTTAACGGTGAGTGCTAATGAAGTAGATGTATACTTTTGTGTTATGTACATACACGCAGACACATACATTGTGTGTGTGTGAGTGTGTATGCGTGTGTGTGTGAGTGTGTATGCATGGGTATGTGTGAGTGTGTATGCGTGTGTGTTTGTGTGTATGTGTGTCTATACGTGTGCGTATCTGTGTGTGAGTGCGCTCTCAATTTCAAGGTCAATTGTGTTCTTTCATAACACAGTGGTTGAGTAACCCGGAAGCATATTCTATAGAAGAGCTATAAATATGTAAGAACTGCTAATTATGAAAGCTACTAAATATATGAAAACAATTAAAAATGATGCCAGAGTTTACTAATAGTTTAATGTGGCATCACATAATGTGTGTTTTGAAAACCCTACTTTACGATGTTGCCATTCATCTAGTTGGTTACTGGGAATAGCCTCTGTGTTAAATGCTCTGTTCTAAGCTTCTGTAATAGCTCTTATTTCCTATATCTTAGACTAATTATTTCTACTATTTTAACAGCATACTAATCGATGATTGATTAAAAACAATTAATAGTATTCTTTCAGCAAGAAATAAATGTATTTGATTTGACACCGAGCGCAAACTACGAATTCAAGATGTTTAATCTACTGAATCGTCTACTGTAAAATAGGTTACATATTTATAATAAATTAGAAATAAAATAACAAATACGAATAAATGAATTCAAAAAGGGAGACGTTGATACTAAAATGCTTTATAACCTTAATCTGGTGCCAGACTATGTTGGTCAATGTTCTGCTTTTATTTATTTAACTTAAGCTTCTATTTTCAAGAGCATATTACATATTTGGTGTGCCCTGTAGTAGAAGTAAGCGTGGCTAAGAAATAGCTGTAAAAATTAATTGTGAAAATTTATAAAGACAAAACTAGACGTAAAATTAAAGACAAATCTAATGAGTTGAGAGCGTAGTGAGACTTGAACTACCAAGAATCCAGCTTCAAGGATTTACTTATGTTCTGCAGTGACTTTTATTACTATTTAATCCGATATTTGGTTTTCGTTTAAATTAAGGTTTTTTTGAAAATGCATGTACTGTCTCAAGGTTAAAACACTAGAATTCTTTTTTAGTGTACAGTTGGAAATATTGTTTCATATCCATAACAATGTCTGTATGCTTGAATTCCATATCCATTTTGGTGTCATGCGACAAGCAATGCTTCTAGTATATACACAGTAAAGAATAACCTAATTGTAATCATTTTCAATACATAAGCTGTATATTCTATTTGCTGGGTATTTCATTAACCTTCTGTGAAATAATTAAATACTTAAATGTAACAAATTTTGTGATGAAAAACTATTAATCGCTTCCTGGCTATTCAACTATTGCAGCAAGTATTAATTTATATCACATTTATGCTGTCAGTACTATGAAATATCTCGTGATTTCACCTAATAGATTTCCTATACAAGAGCATTTAAAAAAATATTGAATCCGATGTTCACCGGATTCAAAATTCAATTTAAGCTATTCGTCCATTCCTTCTCCGTCTTTTATTCATTAAATGTAGAATGAACTTTGGCTTGCTATCAGTCAAAGTGTCAATAATTTCTCAGTAATTAAGGCAGAATCTTAATTAAATACATGTCTACTAGCTGATCTTTACACAGCCATTAGATTGGGCTAATGAAATTAACGCCTATCTATACAAATTGTCGTCATATAAAATATTTCAAAGATTACGAAATATCACTTTTAACATCATATGCAATATCTTATAGTGTGTTTTCCCAACTGTTCCGTTGTAAGCAATTAATACATATCTTATTATATATACATACATATACACATATCTACCTGCATATATATATATATGCGTGTGTGTGTGTGTGTGTGTGTGTGTGTGTGTGTGTGTGTGTGTGTGTGTGTTTGTGTGTATATAACAATATATATATATATGTATGTATATATATGTATGTATATATATGTATATACATTTATATGCCTGTGTGTATGTGTTTTATATTATACATTTTGTATATGTATATGTATATGTACATATTGCATAATGAGTACATATTGCAAAAGAAGGTAGAGAAAATAGAGTTATAGAGTTATAACGCTGTATGGAAACGCAGATGTTTTATAAACTTTTCGTTGCTGCGAGATTGACGTAGCATAGCATCTAACTGAAGTGACCTTTTGTAACAAACAATGGATGTAAACACTTACAAATATTTCAGTGATAATTTGCTAGGTAAATCATCAAAAATACGTTTAAAAGACTAGCCGCCCTCTCCTCTGTGTATGTGTGTGTGTGTGTGTGTGTGTGTGTGTGTGTGTGTGTGTGTGTGTGTGTGTGTGTGTGTGTGTCTGTGTGTGTGTGTGTGTGTGTGTGTGTGTGTGTCTAAAAGCTGAATCAAACACAATACCTCAGCTAAGGATATATTCCAAAAAACTCTTTTCAGAAATTAAAGAAAACTAAATAAAAAAATATAAGTTTGACATATTAAAAAAGCATGTGAAAGTGATTTCGTGTAAGATAAAAAGAAAGAAAAGAAATTAGACAGGTAAAGATAATGCTATAACATGAGATGGGAAGAAAGCCGTTAAACATATCGTTAGCTACATTACTAGCTCTTCTTCTATACACACACGTATATACACATGTGATATAGGACGAATGTGTTGAACCGACGAGAAAGCATTCATATTCATTATATAGAGGAATAATATAGAAAGCTCTGTTTTAGTACTAGGGTGCAATGCTAGAAAGAGCAACAAAAAACGACACGTGATCAGAAAAATTGATTTCAACTATACAAGATGGCATATAAAATATGAAAACAGCAAAACGAAGAATTCAATTACTTCATTGTAAGATAAAACATGTTAAAGTGGGGACAGTAGTATAAATTAAAAGCAAAAATTGTAAGCATGACGACTAAGCATGAGTAAAAGCAAAAGTTGTAAAAATGTAAAGAAGGATCGTATAAGAGCTAAATGCACCGGTTTCAAGGAATGAAGACACAAAAAGAATACATCCAACTCCTATAATTTATTGGTATTAAAAGCAGTTGTAATTTACATTAGACTGGAATTATAAAATTCATTAGTCATTCGATGGAAGGAGACTCGAATGAATTATTTCGAAGTCTGTCCGCCAAAGTTCGATAATTCTGATTATCGGTTCAAATCCAATTTGTCCCGAAATAGGACATAAAAAAAATGAGCCTTTCATATTACAGCCACGAAGATAGTTTCTGGCTAGGCTTAGATCGGCTGTCTATCTACTCCTCATTTCGAGCATTCAATGACAATATGAGTCTTCGAAGACAGTTTCTCCCACAAATACCAAAATAATATACACTCCTCTATGTAGTATAATCATATATATAAAAATACGATTATACAACACAGAGAAGTGTATATTTCATTGTAAAATTTCTTTTCTACGGTGACGCTTCTAATACCACAGCGAAATTATGAAAGTGAAAACTTTACATTTTCACTTCATTAAACATGTTAGATTTCATTAATTTAAGGGGTCAGGTTGGTTAGAAGAACTACAAAACAAGTATAGATGCTTTGCGTAATCTTTACTGCAATGTATTGTAACTTTGAGCATGAAGTACATGATAGTAATATTCCTAGGTCGAGTCAATCGATTAAACATCATTCCATTAAAAGGGTTGATCTAGTTGAGAAAGTAATTATTTTATATTTACGGTATCAATCTACAATACACTCGACATATCTCCTTCTGTATATTGATTATCAAGTTAGTTACTGGATTCTTATAGCTCACGTATCCAAGAAAAATAATTAAATTATTAGATAAAGCACTATGAGAGTAGACGAATAATGTTGATTGATTGATAACAATATATTTCATACATTGATGCAGAGATAAACTTAGCTGCCATTAGGCACTTTTGACTCTCCAGTAATAGGTGATTGCGTTTAGTTAATGTTTCTTTTGATCTACCGAAGATTAGTAATTCATAGAAATATTTGAGTGGAAACAAACTAAATTAGTCCGACTAGGAAGGACAGCATAATGTTTGATTAGTCACTTAGGTAAGAAGATATATATTAATTGGAAAGACAGACATATTCGAAATATGTTGCCTATACCATGGTGGGACTTGCACGCCAATGAGATGTGATTAAACAAGAAACGACTACATTGTCGGAATTATATTGACGCTAGCTGATTCATCTGACGAGATATCGAAGTGTTTAGATACGTTTAACGATCTATCAAGCATGTAGATGGTTATTGATTAAGGACGATACTAGCATTTGGTGCACGAACAAAGATATAGCAACTAATATAATAAAATTAAGCATTGCATTTTTGATGGTCCTCCCATTCAAAGCAACTAAGGTGAGAATATCAAACGCTTAATATCCTCTGGAATTATATATGTTAACATTAACTTAACTAAGGCTTTTCACGCAGAAAACGTAAAAGCGTCATATTTTGTCTACGTTTATTTTTCCACACCGAATGTACTCATTTATATTTAGTGAATCTACTAGGACTATTAATACAATAAAGTTTATGCTTTCATGATTATCTGATTAGTCAAAAACATGCCCGTTTTCTCACTTATTTGCCGTGTTTCGTTCATTATATAATATAGATGACATCTTTTCATTTGAAGATATTTTATTTGTATTATGTGGTTTTACAGTAAAAGAAAACATATACAGCTCTTGTACGTACAGATAAGACAGTTAAAAGACAAGAAGACAAGAAATACAAGACGACAAGAAAAACAGTTTTAAAAAAAATTAAATTAGGCTCCTCTTCAAATGTGTGTGACATGTACACACAACCCAGGTGGCACTAACTCTGTTAAGGATAACCTTATCTTTATGGACAACTGTCGTAACTACTAGGAACAGTATTTTTCTATGCAACGAACAATATATTTAAGTAAAACCATTGACAGCCTGGTCGCACTTTGTTAGCCATTAGTATGTTGATGTTTGTATGGTCGAATGCAACTTACATAATTCTTAATCAATTCACATTATAGAGTACAACATGATTTAGGAATAAAAGCTATTAAAAAATACCCACTAAGTGAAGAAGAGCACCATATCAAATAAAGAATTCCCAACTTCCTATATGTAAATTGTTTAAGAATCTAAGGGTGATGGTTAGATAATATTGTAGACTTTCTGTTGATATACAAAATTGCCCAAATATCAATGAATGTTATACAATAAAATATTTATGTGTTAAATAAAGGATGATATTATACCGTAAGTTACATGCAAACAAAACCTTTCCCTCTTAGCCTTTTTCACACTTAAATGAGGGCTTCATTTATATTGAAGCAATTGAAATATTTTTCCATTGAACATGTCGCTATATCTGATACTGAGAGTGTGGCAGTATTAGCCATGTATTGAAGCTCTCCTCTGCAACTCGAAGGGACCATTGACAGTATTTGAACTCAGGAAACCAACAAGCCGGATCATATATGTTAGGGCCTTTCTTTCGATGCAAAAATAATGTAGCTAATTTGTATATCGACTCCAAAAAGCGGGAGTTCAACTAGGAACCGAACAAACACCACGGCAATTTCTTTTTAAACTTTACTTCAATAACTATTAATTCATGGCAATATACACGCGCATATATATATATATATATATATATATATATATATATATATATATATATATATATATATATATGTGTGTGTGTGTGTGTGTGTGTGTGTATGTGTGTGTGTGTGTATACACATACATATGTATATATGTATGTATGTACAAAACACCCATACACACACATATATACACGTATAAAATCTCTTTACTTGTCTCATTAATTAGAATACGGACATGCTGGGGCGCCGCCTTGATGAATTTTACTCAAATGAATGGACACCAGTACTTTTTGAGAGCCTGATACTTATTTTACCGAACTTTTTTGATGAATAGCTAAGTTGTACATAAACATATACACACCACACCACTGTTAAGCGTTGGTGTGAGACAGACACACACACAGAAACATAGACACACATAGATATATGCATACATTTATATGAAATATATGTGTGTGTGTGTGCGTATGTGTGCCTGTGTGTGCGTGTTGAGAGTGTGTGTATGTACATATATAACGAGCTTCTTTAAGTTTCCGTCTACCAAATCCACTCACAAGGCTTTGGTCAGTCTGACGCCATAGTAGAAGACATACGTATACACATGAATGTATGTATATGGTGCACATATATTCTTTGGAATGCTTTTATAATATAATCTTACATTTACTTAAAGTTTACAAAGCAATATTTCATAATCTTTATGAATATATACTTTAACTTCTTATGAGGAATTTCTGAATTTAAAAAAATGCGTGCACAATACTTGGTTTTTGTTTAGTGATAACATTCATTATGAATTCTATTTCTCTGCGTCACTATTGAAATGAGCGTCCCTTGCATATAACTTTCTTTCTTTCTTTCTTTCTGTCTTCTCCCTCCTTCTTGCTCTCTGTCTCTGTCTCTCCTCTTTTTTCTTGAACTCTATCACTTTCTTTTGGTTCACGTACATAATGTAATTAGGACTATGGCATTCATTGTCTTTACTCAAGTTGTCATAACCTTGCATTAATCTTTTATAAGCAAAGGAAACATCGAAGCACTTGAAATAATTTCTGTTCTTGCAACAACTGTTGTTGAATGAATGAATTGATAATTCATCTTCTTTTAAGATTGATGGTGAAGTCAGCCCTGACATTGTAAGCTTCGATTAACCGATAACCTTGCGAAATTACCGAAGTGACAATACTACTTAAAGTATTCAATCACTCACTCGAGGAAAACTTTCAGACAACAATACCAATGCTATCAATCCGTCAAGAAACGAAAAAAAGAATGTCAGTTTTGCACAGACACTTCCTTTCAAATTATGTTTTTACTTTGTTTGTCACTCGTACTAATCTCATTTTAGCAAGACCGGAAGACATACTAAAAATTCCATGGGCGGACAGTGATCGATACTTTACTCCAGAAGAGACACATTGCTTGATATATTTGAGAAATATAAAGAATTAAAGTTTGTTTCACTATAATTGCTACTATGTTTGCTATAAATTGGATTAACGTGTCGAACTCATGTTTAAGTGAATGTTGTTGCTAACAATGGTACTAATTTTGGTAGAGAAATCTTGATATGCAGATTGTTCGAAATGTATAAACCAAAAATAACATCAAATGATACCTGCTACACTTGTTTGGTATAGAATATTTTAAAATGTATTTTTTATATTTACTAACATATAAATCGCGCACAATAACAGTTTTCAAAAATATTATACCATTGAGAGAAACTCTTATTTTGAAAAAATGCAGTTGTATGATAGGATTTGAATAAACTTCAGACAAATTATACTATCTTAACTTAAAAAGGAAAGGGCACGATTTAATACGTAGGTTGGCTTCAATACATAAGAATATTTGTATAAGATGAATTAGTGCATTTTTATTTTGCTTTTAAATAAATGTCCAAAGGACGGAAGGTACTTCTTCGATTTAAGATGAATGGTACAAAAATAGTATAAATTCTACAATATTTCATTTCTATATCTAGGAATAATGTGTACAGAGAAAATTATTTTACCTATTATTCCTGCAGTCATTTATGTATACAGGCATTTCTCATACAAATGCAAAAACATATTTATAGATATCATCTTATTGATGCTTATATATTTATTTATACGTGCATTATTATGTCATGTTAAAAGTTATTTATGATTTAGCCGGAGGGCACATAGAATTATGTGATATGGAATTGCTAGAAAATTCATATCTTCCTACTCACAACTATTATTACTCCTAAAGGATACCTAAAACACACGAGCAGTTCACGGGCTAGTGAAATAACTAAACACAAGTGACCCAGTGGTAAACAAAACTTGACTTCAACAAGCTGCATCACCACAATGGATAGTTAACCGCTATAATAAAATATAAGAGGAATAAAAAGTTCATACCTCGCTAATTACTTATTATACGAAATAAATTGTACGGAAACACTTCACCTCAACCATTGACCGAAATTTAATTAATCTAAAGCATGAACTCAAGATAGGGAGTGAGAAACTACCGGATCGTAGGAAAATACCCGACCATGCGGTAAGATTGATTCCAGTTCAGAGATTTTATATCCAGACACAAGGTCGACACCATAAAACCTTTTCAGGAAGATTTTGAATTATTCTGGTTTAAGATCAGGAATGAAAGCACAAATGGCACCCAAAATACTGTGAGACTGAATACAATTGAGAAAGAATACTACGACGACGTTGACAGTAAAGCATGAACAATCGACTCTGAAAGTTTCATTATAACTCTAGGCAAAATATATAATGGAAAGGCCCTTGGAAGAAACTTAGCTACCCTGGGGCTATTGTAACAACTGGATACTGGTACAATAGTCTTACATCCTAATGAAATAGATTAATATGCATATTGAAAAGAATTATGCAAGGCCAGTTTGACATAAAAATTTCGCCTGCACTACCTCGGGCGAACCTTGTAGTCAAGAAATAAACCACTGAGTTGGTAAAAACGAATTATAGGCTCATGGCTGGGCTAAACTATATGTACAGATTTTGCACAAGCTCTTTCAACCAGGATTATTGTAAACACAACAAAATAGTGACTGATGAGAAGGGGTGGGTAGAAAGACACGAGTGCGGGGATGTACTGAACATACATATATGTATATATGTATATATATATATATATATATATATATATATATATATATATATATATATATATATATATATATATATATATATATATATATATATAGATAGATAGATAGATAGATAGATAGATAGATAGATAGATAGATAGATAGATAGATAGATTGATAGATAGATAGATAGATAGTTACAAATATATACAGGTTGCGGTGGGTAAATTGTCAAAATTTTATAGTCATAATTTTGCGCATGTGCATTGTCTGTTTTTAATTTTATCGACAATACTTTGTATTGTAGGGTCTGTTGGGCACCACCTGTGAGAAAAACAGCACCATGACGCAAATCGCTCTGCCAGAAATTTGGAATCGACATGCTGTACTGCTTGGCATTCGCGCCGGAAGTTCCAGTACCAACATTTCAGAATGTTTGGGTGTCAATCTCAGAACAGTGCAGATAATTGCCAACCATTCCTCCAAGTCAATCAGGTCCATCGCCAGGGCCATGGGAGTCGCTGTGTTTTATATCAGGCAGGTAGTATCTGAAGACATTTGGTATTCCTCATACAAGATGAGAAAGGACCAATTTTTATCCCAAGCCATCAAGGACAAGAGGAAAGACCACGCTACGAAGCTTTTGAACAAACTCTTCGACCACATCACTCTTAACATCCGGCCACCTAACTCCCCAGATTCGAACGCACTTGATAGTTATGTGTTGGGCACAGTTGAGTGAGAGATCAACAAAACTCCTTGTAGTACCAAAGATAAACTGAAGGCAAGGATTGTGGCAGCAGTGACCAAAAAAAGAGCTGCATGAGATTCCGAAGACGTCTGGAAACCGTCGTTGACGCTAATGGCTGATTTTATTAAATAAATTTACTCTTTAGTACTTCAACATTCTTTTAGGTAATTTTAGTAAATTTACCTGTTAAAATGAGATGTCAGAGTTATTTTCATTTTTGCGTAATTTAGACAATTTATTCACCACTCCCTATACGTGTATATATATATATATATATATATATATATATATATATATATATATATATATATATATATATATATAATCAAGAGTAGAGTGGCGTAATCTGAATGAACACCAAACAGGAACTGGTATATCCAGGAATTGGTATCTCCAAAATCAGTCAGAAGGTCGGGGTCCGTGTGAGCGTGCGGTATATAGTCAATACAAGCATGAACAAGCAAGAAAAAACACAAAAAAACAACGCGAAGATGTGGAATAAATATATAGATATAGATATATACATATATGTGTATATACATACAAATAGTAAGATAGATAGATAGATAGATAGATAGATAGATAGATAGATAGATAGATAGATAGATAGATAGATAGATGCAGGGCCGGGCTTAAAGGTTGCGGGCACGTGACGATTTGCGTTCTGTTGGGTACCCTTAAATAGAAATTAAAATCTATGAAAAATCACCAAATTTACATCTCAATATTTGCTTTTTACATGAAATTGATCTGTTAGCATATATAAAATTAAAATGCTTCTATCAATGCAAAGTATTATCTTCGAAACTAAGTACAATAAATTCTACCAATTTAATACACTATACCATTTATCCAATAGATACAAAAAGACTTTCTATGAGAAAAATCTTTCCTGATTTCTGTGAACTGTATTGTTGTTAGAACAATGCTTAGTCTTTCCTATGTTATTGTGGCTATTCGTCCCAGCTTACTAACTGTCTCTCTCCTGATCTACTCATGACCACCAGACTCAAAGATAGGTGTAAATTTTTCAGCAAGCCCTTCATTATAGATTAAACGTGCCTGTTGAGATTGTCTGAAACATGACTCGAGGTTACGAAAGGCTGCGCACCGCACAATTTCTTCTCTGAACACATTACTTATATCCCAAGGGAAAGTGGCAGTGAGTTTCTCAGTTTCTATTCTTATCTCTACATTAAATAAATTACATAAGTTCACTATAAATTTGAACTTCTCATCCACAGATTGATAAGCTGTTCTGTGATTTGTAAAGTTACAAGTAACTGACCTTAACTTATTTCGAAAGTCCTGCAATTGAATTTTTCTCTTACAGAAAGAACAACTTCCTCTAATTTTGATGCTAGATTTACATCATGTTTGGTTTTCTTCCTTGGTCTATTTGTCGTTTCTTTATTGTCTGTTTCCACATAATTTACGTGGCATCAAATTCCAACTCTTCATAGTTGTGCCGATGCGATTTCAGTAAGTTTCCAATGAATCAGATCCTCCACCTTATTCAAATTAACTTCTATTCGTTGAAAAGTTTACTTTTTACTGTTATGTCATTTGATATTGTAGATCATAGGCATTAGAGTAGTGTCAAGATAGTTCAGTTTGTCTGCAAATATCTGCGCTTGATATCTTGCTTCATGTGTTTCTTCTAAATCATCTTCAACATCTCTTAATATATTTCGAAAGGAACTGTTTATTTCACGGATCCTTCTAAACTTCAACTGATCATGTAACGTTATTTGTGTTTACAATTCTACTTTCACTTTTGTTAATAAAAATAGTGTCTGCAAATGTAACGGTTTTGTGAGCGAAGAGGGTGTTTCGTGTTGCAATTACGATATGTTGGTGTTAGTGACGGCCTTGAGTTTATTTTTGCTTCGATATGTTTTCCGATTTTCTTAAGAGTTCACTTATTTATTACCAGAAACTTTTAGCAATAGACATCCGCTGAAATAACAACTAATGCTAAAAAAATATAACTGAAATTCAGTGGCCATAGACAAATTGAAAAATCAAATTGAGAAATAGCAGACACAACAGTGACAGGTACTAAATCACAATCATCAGCGAAATGTTTTTGTGAACGTAACACGAAAATAAAAATAACAAATTAGTAGTCTGACGATTACGAAATATATTGAAAAAGAGAGTAAAGGATTACTTTTAATGATAAACAAGAAAATTTGAACAAATCATATTCCAAATTAGAAAGAAAGAAAATCAGTTTTTATCTGAGGAGAGATATTACGCCAAAGCGAAAATTGTATGATTAAAAGAGTAAATTAACAATAAAAATTTTGGACGCCAAACATTTTTTCGTAAATATGGCCAGTCTAGCAAATTAACAGAATAATAGCTTTACGATGTAGCAATATATATGAGTGCGTGTTTGCTTGTATGTGCGTGTGCGTATGTATGTGTGCGTGTGCGTGTGCGTGTGCGCGGGCGTGTGAGTGTGTGTGTGCGTGTGTACGTGCGTGTGTGTGTATGTATTTTAATCTCAAGTACAAAACCCTGTAATTGACGGGTCATCGTAGGGTCAAACAATTTCTATTTGTCTATTGATATACATAAAATTACAGAAAGCTTCCATTTTTATTATTTGTATTTTTCGCTGTTATTTTCCCCATCCGCTCGTTTTATGCACAAGGTGTGAATATTGGTTTTGCTAATGTGAGACATGTTTTTTTTATGTATTTATAAAGAAGATTTCTTAAAATAGATTTTTTAAGGAAGTAAATTGGGGAAGGCCCTCTATATGCAAGCTGTCTGAGGAGGATGGGTTCCATAATATTCGGGTATTGAGCTGCCATTTTTGCTATCCTAGAATCCGGCAAAGACTGTGTTTAAGAACATATCAGTAGCAGTCGAAGATTTCCAACAGTGGTAGTGATAGTACTTGATGTACATCTCTGTCTTCTGGGCTTTGGCACTATAATGTACTAGCTGAAAACTGTATGGTAAAAGAAACTCCGTCGAAAATCTGATAGGAAAACAACTATTGAAAAATATCTGGTATTGCCATTAAGGTCATCCAGGCTATGATTTTGTTATATTATTTTCATATGAAACCTCTAAAAAATGATAAAATATATTTTCCTCGCATTTGATATATTTGGTTTACACACACACGCGCACACACAAACTCTCTCTCTCTCTCTCTCTCTCTCTCTCTCTCTCTCTCTTTCTCTCACACAAACACAAACACATGCACATATTTGCGAAGTTTTAAATTTTAAAGCTAAATTGCTAGTACTGAGACCTGATGCAAAAATCAAATAAATGAAAGTAACGGAGTAAAACTTATGTAATGGGGCAAACTAACAGTTCTCCTTAGAAAATTAAACTGGGCAAATGTTTTGTGAAAGGGCTATTCATTATAACAATAAACATGAAGCTTTAGAAATATTTCTTTGAGAAAATATTACTTTGACATGAGTCTCAACTGACAATAAAATAAATGAGAATTGTATGTTGTGTTTTTACTCAGATGGGAATGTTTTATATATGTATTCATTCGCTTTTTCATTAGCGGCCTTTTGAATGTATATTCATATATAAATTCAATACGACTATTCTGGCAGGTTCATATGACAAATTTAAATCCAGATATGACTTTGATTTATTCTTACTCTCACAGGATGTCCATAAATTACAATTTAACAAAAAGTGCCAGTCAATTACAAAGTATTCCTGTCAAAAACTAAAATTTGCCGTCATTAGAAATCACATTCGTTGCTCAAAGAAAGAAGAAATATCGAGCGGAGTGGAGTAGGTCGAAGTTTGTGTAAATATGTTTGGAAATATCAAACCTATTCAAAAATATTGTACATTTTAGATTTTGTTTTCTGCGTAAAGTTTCGGGGACGGTGCAAGACTTTTTTCGAAATACTAGTTTGATAAACATTGATTATAACCTTCATGCTCAGGTATTTCGTTCACCATCACACTGCAATAAATTCATAAATACATGAACCTTCAAGTGTAATCACTGGAATACAGATTTCTCCTTTATTGTCAAATACGGTGTCCTAATACCGTATTTTTTAAAGCATATGTGAACAGCACTCTTAAAATCATTAAAAAATACAAAGAGCTTTCTTCTTATCGAAGGAATTAGAGGATGTTAGCGAGAATATTAACATATGTAGAGCTTGGTTTTTTTCACTTTTCAACTTATATTCCTATATAAATGAATACAGTAAGTATTCACTTGTGCAATACACACATACATAAACGTACATACATACATATACACACACACACACACACACACACACACATATAAAAGAGAGCTTGTATGTGTGTGTGCGTGTGCGTATGTTCCTTATGGGTTCCAAAACCGAGTTGCCGATTTTGACGTATAGGGCAACGAAAGATCTAGTAAGCTTTTGGCTACTAACTAAACTATATTTTCATTCACATATTTGTATTGCAAAACCTTCACATTATCATTTTTTTTAGTCACCTATCGTAAACAACATTTTATATCACCACCTAAACGACGATGACGTCACATTTTGTAAATGAGTGTATTTGCGTGTTGTTACATACGTTAAGCCGATGACTGACAAGTATACGTGCGTGACGGTGAATGTGTCTGTCAGTATACATACATTTTGATACGACTGAGGCACACACACATGCACACACACGTCTAAAGACAGAGGCAGACACACACAGGAACAGAGATAGGCCTCAGATGTGCTTTAATGTATATGTGTGTGTGTTACTTAGTTTATGTATGTAACCCCCACGAACAGTGAAACGCTCAGATATCGAAAGTTTAATTGTGGCCTTGACTTTATACGATCAGCAACGCTCAGTTTCAAGTACTACCAACATGAAGATTTTGCTCATGCCTCATGCTCAATGACCAGCAAGAAGACCTTCCTGCTGCCTCAAATAGACTGTGCACAGATACCTTTCGCTCGTTTTCACTTATTCTAATGGTAGTAAGCATTTTTGTAGACAGACAATCCCTTACAGCCAAACTCGATTGTAGATATTCATAATGTATCCCTGCATTTCTCAAAAAGTCTCTGGTAATAGGCACGCTTCCATTCACAGGCTACGCTATACCCTTCTTTCTAGGTTACGTAAGCTTGATCCCAATTATTATTCGATTATTATTATTTTTTCTTTTTTTTTTTTGTCTTTTCAGAACACATAACGATATTCGGGCTCAAGGTTATCTGGTCGACATGGAAAAACTTCTTTATAGTCATTTTTCCTCTCTTCAAGAACTTTATTGCCGGCGTTGCTTTCCTTGCTGTTGGTGTTTCATGTGTTTTTCCTGTTCTAAAATGTGAGCGTGCATCGTGTTATGACCTTGCCATGGCGCCACTTGTATTACCCTTGGGTAAGTGTTGTTTGCGCCGTAACAAGATGTGTGCCGCAGTGTACCTTTCCTCGCAGTCTATACAGCTGGTTCACCTTCATATTCCATCTATGCAAGTTTCATTAGCGTCCTTTAGAGGTGTAATACACCAACTGCAGAGGAAGAATGATGCCTAAAGTCTACATAGGTTTTTTCATATGATCTTTCTTTTGAGGACGTCACATTCTATTCAGGCTCCCCTGGATACCAGCTCTACATCTCTTGACATACTTTCGTGATCCTGATGCAGTACTTCTGACTAGATTATTGCTTCCTTTTCCTTGATATTTGCCTTCCTCCATTATTTGGGAATAGGAAAAGCAGCGGCCATGCTGTTTTATGCATTCAACGCGTAGCTTCAACACTCTTTTAAACCATTAGTCTGTGTGTGTGGGGGGGGGGGGGTGAAGGCGTGCGTGTGTGTGTGTATGCACATATATATATATTCTTCCAAATATGCACACGCATATAAATGTATAAAACACATACATATGCACACAAGCGCATAAACATAATTGCTAATATATTGAAGAAAATTAGAAAGGTATGTCAGTTGTTTAATTCAATGCTCTAGGGATATATTAAAATTGAAGATAAACTATGACGCCGAAAATTTCTTCATAGAAATATAACATGGGTATCAATTATTCATCAGTTACTTTTATAATCGTTGCAATGTGTATGATAGTATGATATATATTGAATTCATATATTTTGCATGAAACATGCAGTGATGTATAATCTCCCACGTATATAAATACATATATAGATACACATATATATGTGTGTGGAGGGGTGTATAAAAACATAAGCATGATTATGATTATGAATATGTACATAAGTGTGTCTGTTTCAATGTATATGGCATTTAAATTATTGGCCACCTGGTGTGATATGTTGAAATCGTTATATGGCATTTATTTAAATTCATTGATATTCTATCATATAATATGATTCCTTATTCTGAGTTTGTGTAATAATTGTGTTGTAAGACGTCTGTTTCAGGTCGAAACCATAATATTCCTTCAAATATGAAATCTGTTGAAAATTTAATATCTCAGTCATTAACGAACCTTACATTAGCGGTTCTCCTGGAGTCATACATAATATAGAGGCGAAAGCTTTTGAACAAGTCATGTAATTAAATGTCACCCGATTGTATATTCACGACTAACTCAAACACTCACTATACTTTACGAAACATTTACTAATAAACCTCTGCAGGAAAAAAATCCTTCATCCCTCGAAGAGATCCAGTTCAACAGAATTGCATAGTGCTATACCGATACACTTCAGTCAAAGTGATATAATGAGTATATAACTCACAACAATCTAGCAGCAGGCACAGAATGCTGGGAGATAATTATCATACGGTATAATGCAGCAGAGATTCATGTCAATATCTAAAATTAATCCTGCGAAATATTTCTTCACGCTAACTTCAAATCCTTCCCTAAACGATACTTTTAATTGCCCAAAGTATTCAAAAGAAAATTAATAATATTGCTGAGCGAAAAATTGTTTTTATTTTTGCAGAGTTCTTGGATCTTTTTCGAAAATTAAAGGTTATCGAAATTTTTAAATTTGGTATATTAATGTAGTTTTCCGAACTGAATTGCTGGAGTTATTTCAATTTTTCTAGAAACAGTTTTTTTTTTTTTTGTAAAGTTATAGAAGTTTGTTTCAGGCGAAATATATGAATTCAATATATATATATATTTAAAGTAGTATCATTTTCACTCAGTTAGGAAACAAGATTTCGAAGCTGTCATATTGTGCATGACAATACATTTTATCAACATCCTGAAGATAGGTGTTGTCAATATTTGTATTCTACACGTGGAAAAGAATAAACCACACGTCTTTTGTAGTTTTAAGCATTCAATAAGCATTTAATTCGACAAACAGCACAATACAAATTAAATATTTTAAAAAACAAACATTTAAGCATTCGATATGCATCTCGTATGGGTAAAACAGTAAAACACATCGTCAGCTTCTTGTTTCAATATATTTGCCAACCTGTGATTTCTCGCAGACAAAAGACTTCTCATGTTTGGCTTGCTACTATGGAAATGGTATGAATCTATGTGGCTTACGATTGACAAAAATTACCCAAAGTTTTCAAATCTTAATAGCTAATGACTCTTTATTGATTGATTTAAAGGGAAAATAATTTTCGTGGCATTAATTATCCTATAAAAGTGTATCATAATACTGAATATGAAATCAATACGAACAGAAATTGCCTTAGCAACCAAATGGAAAAGAAACCAGTTCTTTGGTGAACTTGACATTAATTTTAACAATTTATGTAATGAATGCAATACGTTTCATTTTTTTAAGCAATGAAATTTAGTTGCTGTACGAAAATGTAAACGATGCGGCAATTTAGAATTAATGGTACAGAAAACAGGATTTTAGGGCACAAGGAAATTAGTGTCTGTTGTTCGTCTGTTGTACAATCCTCTTAAATACGAAACAAAGCTTATTATGAGGGATGGAAATTTTGAAGACGATGCTAATCATTATTAAGACATTGAGGACATTATTAAACGATATTGAGAGAAATATATAGAAAATGGGAATAGAGTGTCAAGCTAAACTGTTTCAAAGTTTGCCTGCTTGGCACGTCCAGAATTATAAGAAACGTAGTTGATAATTGTAGAGAACAAATAGCATGGTACAGTAGGCTACATATAGCAACCCTCTACTCATGCTGGACGAAATTTCAAAATTATCATCTACAACATTCTTGATGAAGAATAACATATGCATTTGATATGATAGTCTATAAATCTAGACCAAAAACAAACAAATAAAATCAGTGACAAGCAGAGTTTTCTTTGACATTTTATTTATTAGCTTCCATGGTGTGGCTAAAGCAAGATGATCTCTGTGTGTCTCCCTAAACTCTGGGAGATTTTATGTATTAGTATACTAATGTGTTCATCTGTTCTAATTTAATTAAATTCCATGTCTTCGTGCAGCTGAAGATTGCTCTGTATTTTAAATTGTTGTAATGATTACATTGTCCAACTACATGGAGTTGAATGAAAAGATCGTACTGCATTACGGCTAGATATCTTTGTTGCTTATTTTGATATATATATATATATATATATATTTCAATTTATTTTTTCTAAAAATAACATTCTTACAAATAGTAGTGTTTCATAATTATTTTCGTCTCATAAATAGCTTATGACTGGACTTGTACCCAGAATATCAGTGATTGAAATACATTGCTGGTTTTCTAATAAGTTGAAATTTAAACATACATACATACATACATACATGCATATATACATACATAGATACATACATACATGCATGCATGCATACACACACACACGCGCGCACACAAACACACACAAACACACACACAAACACACACACATACACACACACATATATATATTGACATTGATAATGTTAACGATATTTATCTACTTTGTCAATTTTCTTACGGCTATATTTTCACTGTAGAATAATCTGTTTTCAATTTTGTTCCACATCTTATCCCTCAAACGTCTTACAAATAACGAAAGCTATCTAAATGTTATATCTCTAAAAGATTATGTTACTGATAATGTTTTTAAGTTAAGACTTGGAAACATAGACCACTGCATAATTATATTATAGACTAGCAGAAATACCCGGCTTTGCCCGGGTTAAAGAGAATAATGAAATCTAAAAACGCCGTCTAGACTACGCAACCCTCAACTGTTAGTAGCTACGATACCATATTTCTACATTAATAACTCTCCAATCCATGCCAGCATGGAACATAGCATTAAGTGGAATGCCAGTCTCTCATCTAGGAGGGCCTTGAAATCAATGTTACCAACTGGGGACTATGTGTGTCGCAGTGATAATAAAAAGACCCAAAGGAGATCTGCAACGAAATAATTTTACTCAACACTTTGCAAGTGAATCAGTGGAGGCAAAGATGCGTCTCATTTACTTGACAATTTATGCACCACATTGCAGAAATCCCAATGTAAGTATATCTGAAAGGGTAGTCTTACACCGTTGTACCGTTGAATTACAAATAATGCTCATCTGTTATGTTCGGGTTAAAATTTCATCAACATCAAAAATATATGAATTTTCATAGGAGTTATGGCCGTTATACATAGAATATAATTTCTAAATTTCATAAAGACCCGTTCAGTACTTTTGACGTAGTTTTGGATAAGAAAACAAATGACTAATGTGTGTGTTTGTGTGCATGTGTTTGTGTGTGATGGGTGTATATATGTATAGATATCTGTATACACGTATATATATATGTATATATGTGTACATATTACATGTACATCTATATATATATATATACATCTACACATATGTATACATAAACATGTATGCATATAGATCTATATCTATATATATCTATGCACATACGTGTACATATACATGTATATGTATACATATACATCTCTTTCTCTCTCTTTCTCTCTTTCTCTCTTTCTCTCTCTCTGAAAGTATCTGTAATTACAGTATCGAAATGTGATTGTTTCAGTTAGTGGAATAACGTGTACATATACATCTATATGTATACATATACATCTCTCTCTCTCTCTCTCTCTCTCTCTCTCTCTCTCTCCTCTCTCTCTCTCTCTCTCTCTTTCTCTCTTTCTCTCTTTCTCTCTCTCTCTTTCTCTCTTTCTCTCTTTCTCTCTCTCTCTTTCTCTCTTCCTCTCTCTCTCTTTCTCTCTTTCTCTCTCTCTCTGAAAGTATCTGTCATTACAGTATCAAAATGTGATTGTTTCAGTTAGTAGAATAGTTTCATTTTAAAAGTGAAAGTATTTGACATGAGTGTTTTTGTTTCACTTTTGACACGTAATACTTAAATAGTGGAGGAGATATTATGTTGCCGTGGGCTCGAACTCTGCAAGAAGTTAAAATTTTTTTTGACTAAAACACAACTGGAACCCTAAGTAAGGCATCTGTAAAATTTGAATGAAATTGGTTGCGTAGTTCTCGAGTTTTAGGGATTCACACAGACAGACAGACAGACATACAGACACACATTCCCATTTTTATATATATAGATTATTAATAGAACGGCAATAGCTTCGACAGCGGTAAAAATTTCAAAGAAAGAAAGAAAGAAAGAAAGAAAGAAAGAAGAAGAAGAAGAAGAAGAAGAAGAAGAAGAAGAAGAAGAAGAAGAAGAAGAAGAAGAAGAAGAAGAAGAAGAAGAAGAAGAAGAAGAAGAAGAAGAAGAAGAAGAAGAAGAAAGGAATGCTGAGAACACATTCTTTTATGAAATTTTAAATAGAGAATAACATGCGACGCTTTTAAAAGAATGGGGATTTGTTTAATTAAATTAATCACTATAATATTTTCTAACCAAAAATATTTATGGCAGTTAATTTATATTTAATAACAAAACAGGATTACTGCTGAGAATGTAATATATAATGTGCATGATAATTACGTTGTTATTCATTATAACTAAATAAAAGGGGAAATATTTCACAATATATCGTAATTATTAAAACAATAGGCATTATTATTAGTTACCTAACGTTCAGTTTCGAATTTGATAACTTGCTATTTTAACACTTAGTGTGATCACCAGTAAAACTGCCTTCAGACACGAGAAATGATTGGAGATATCTCCAAGTGCATTTTCGTTTGTATTTACAATAGTATAAACTGATTTTCACTCCAGCACTTACAGACAAACATAGGCATGGTACATATTGTATTTTATATTTATTAATTTTAGATGTTTTCATATGCATTGGCTTTGTGTGAAACTACATTAATTGAGTACTCTATATCGATTAATATGCCATATAATTCAATATATGATGAACCTAAATATTGATTGATCTCTTTGTTCGTATATTGCAAGTCGATAACTGACAGGTCACTAGGCTAAGTTATAAAACGAATGCTACAATAGCCAATTCGTCAACTGAGACTAAAATATAATGCTAAGTAATTTTGATATAATGAAGTCATCGAGACATAGAGCATCTGTTATTTGTCCTCCTAAATATTTAGAAGAAATTCAACATTTGGTTATCTTATTTAAGCTTTATATCACTTCGTAGATTGTTTCATGTTCATTTAAGTACTCGTGTACATTTTTATCCTTTTTATCTCTTTCTTTTGTGGCGGACGCCTTCAAAACTTTTAGAAGATAGTTTACATGGGTCAGCTAATGTGAGCCATATGAATAAATACGATTAATTAGTTATATCTAACACAATAATACCAATCTATAAGAACATTGATAGAAACCGCTAAACATGCGATTTTATTAATTATAATTATATTAATTATAATTAGAAATGTATTTAATTATAAGAATATTAATTGTTCTAAAGTTAATTACAAATTCTTGTTATAATTACCATTATTCTATGGACAACACAAAGAGCGGAAAATAAAGGTGGAGGACATTGAAATAGGATTTACAGCAAATCGCTATTCTGTGTATGTAATATCTTACATCATAATTTGCAAGTTTAAATTTGTACATATTCATCGATATACTAATCTGAATAAGAGTTACATGCCGATAACTTCTTCAAAGAAGCTGCATTTTAGTATGGGTACAACTAAATTTTTCAGCGATTCAAAGGGGGAAGGTGAGAGATTATTGACTACCTGAAAGTAAGAAAAAGAACCATCGTTTGTATTCTAACTATTTGATGTTGTTGCTTTTGTTTTAGTCTGTTTTTTTATTTATTTTGCATAAGATTGCTTTTGATACTGTTGATACTTTTTGATATAATAATAATAATAATAATAATAATAATAATCATAATAATCATAATAATCATAATAATAATAATAATAATAATAACAATAATAGTGCAATTACATAAGAAAACACCAGGACATACAAATATATATAACATACAGAAATTAGTACTCCTACGCATCGCAAACCACAGCACATACCCGAGGCACACAGAGTTGTGCTCGGCAGTGCAGTGAAAGCTAATGATAAAAATAGGACTACTGAATAATAATAATAATAATAATAATAATAATAATAATAATAATAATAATAATAATAATAATAATAATAATAATAATAATAATAATAATAATAATAATAATAATAACAATAATGATAGAGCAAATATAAAGATCTCGAAATAGAAATTATCAAAATGTGGAATCTGAAGACTAAAACAATACCTATTGTCATAGGTGCCCTGGGAATGACAGCGAAACGTTTATCCAGTTAGAGAATACAGTAGTATTTTTGCAATGAAATGGATGTTTACATTTTCGAATACTCAAGAAGGATGGAAAGGATAGGTATTCACAGAAGTTGTAGTTACTAGAGTTTTTTTCTCTGAACTGATCATGTGTGTGTTCGAAAGCTGTAGGTATGTAAGATTCCGAACTTATTTTCAGAGCAATTTAAAATATTCACAGGAAATTGTAGATATTCCAGTCTTTGGGAATAGTAGGAGGAAGAGATGATCATATTGTTGCATTTTTGAATTTCTAAAGTTCTTTCTCTTTTGGAATGTTTCATTTCTTTTTAAACGTTTTGCTGTGGCTTACAGCTTTTGTAGTTGTGCAGTATGTATATATTGGCAGGTCCTTACCTCCTTAATTTTTTGTGTGGCGGGGGGGGGGGGGGGCTGCATTTAATTGTGTTGTTACAATAAAAAGCATGTTTACATATTCGGGTAGTCAGGGAAAAAGGAAAAATAACATGTGCACACACAATTGGAGTTATTAAAGTTTCTAACTTTTATTGAGAGATGTTCGTCTGTATGCCCGTGCAGAGAGGACTAGAGATTTTGCAATAAAAAGGATGTTTATATTTTCGAATGTTTAGGGAGAGAGGAAAGAAAAGAAAAGGATAGTAAAATTTTCAGACAATTATAGATTTAAGGTTTTAAAATTTACTGGAGATGATCTTTTGTCTGTCCGAACAGAGAAAATTGTAGTGTTCGTAGAATCAAGAGGATGTTTACTTTTCCGAATACTTAGACAGAAAGGAAAGGATAGGTATTCACAGAAGTTGTAGATGTTAGAGTTTTTAAAGTTGATCGTTTATGTGTTCGAAAACTATACATATTTAAGTTTCTTAACTTATTTTGAAGGCAATTCAAAATACTGACAGGGAATTGTAGATATTTCAGTTTTTGAGAGTTGTTTTTCAGTTGTCCTGCTGGGTTGTATTAGTGTTTCTGTGTCTTCATTTACTGACAGGTCAGAGCAGCGAAGAACACGTCCAACCTCTGTCACGTCCATCTGCTGTCACGTCAGCCATTAAAAAATTCATCGACGTGAATGTCAGCACATATATAAATATTATTGTTTTCTCTACCAGTAATGACAATTAGAACATGGTGAATTGCTTCTTTCAAGGGCAAGGTCAGCAGGTCAGCACTCTCAGTAGTCTCTAGTAGTAGTAAACACATTTGACCTTTGCTGACCTAAAGATTCGAAGATTCTTTTGTCTCTATGGCTGACCTCCCCACCAACTACCGAATCTATTTATAGACCTGTAGGGTTTGAACTATTCATCAAGATGCTACTTCCGCCCTACACGGAATATATCGATTTGACATAAATCAAGAAATCCACATAATGCAAATTTGCATATACATATTAAACAAGTCACCCATACATGTTACCATACAACTAATATAGAAAAACATTCACTGTATCGCATTAGTTCAACAAGTATTATTGCGAAGTATTCTACTGATCTTACTCGCCTAAAGAAATCAGAAGTATCATTTGCAATCGGGTACTATGGACATACAAATTCGTAATCTTAAAAAACACACTTCTTTGTTTCTCCTAATAACGACAATCTGAGTGAAATTTGTAAATGAATAAATCTAATAACGTGAATCAGATTTTTCCTTAATGTATGATATATTCTCCAGAAGCACCCAGATGCCCGTAGATTTGCACAAATTTATTGATAACTTGACTGTTGTTTCCCTTGGCATCGGTGTAATTTTCTTTTATTTCTTTCCCTTTTTAATGCTAACTCTATGAACTATTTTCCATATAAATAAACTGATCCCTTGAGGAACGTTTGCGAAATATTAAGACTTTTGTAACATTGTTTTAATTTCAGTCTTAGAACAGTTCCAATAGTTTGATTTCCCCCTTGCATAATTAGCGAACGTAGTGAACAACGAAATTTTGTTAAAAGTATGCAGTCAATTCATAAAAGTAGGACATGATAATGCTTTGTCATGTCATGTTTCATATATCCTATCGATCACTATATATGTTACACCAATAATATGCATTGATTAATCCTTAATCAAGAATCTGAAATGTTCTTGAACTAGGTGTGTGAAAATGGTGCCATGAACTACAATATATATTTTGAAGTGCTCCGGAATTATTCTTCAACAATTCCCCTATTCCCATCGCCTGTTTTGGTACCGAAGTTTTGGGACAATCATCGACTAGCAGCTGCTCGTCGGAAAGCAACAAATAAACCTAGTTTCATTAAAGTTAATTACTATTGCGTACGATGTACACTCATTCTGTATTTAGATATGCCCTATCGTACAATAACTTTAAAGAAATATTCATTCAATCCTCTAAAACAGCCGGTAAAGCAAACTTTTGTCTGCTGACTCAAAAAGCATTGAGTGTAAGAAAGGGCTTTATATTTACTAATGTATGTGTGTGTGTGTGTGTGTGTGTGTGTGTGTGTGTGTGTGTGTATAGTTATATGAAATCTTTTGGGAAATACACCTTGAATTTATAAGTATGCTTATTTTTTGTTTGTTTGAATTTAACTTGTTTCATAATCTCATAATTTTCAAAATAATATGAAAAGAAATCGCTGAAACTTACGCCGTTGTTCTCTTGCTAGGTCCAAAGTTGGTAAATTTTAAAAATTATATGGAAAGATTTTTGCTTAAATTTCTGAGTTTGATTGATTCAAGATTGTCACAAAGTCAGTTATCATGGAATTTAATGAGGGCTCCATGACATCCTATGCTACGATAGTTGCACAAAATTTAAAGATGTGTTATGTGATGCTATGACCAATAATTGTGCACAGAGTTCCCGTACAGGAGTCACTTTACTATGAGGGCACTAATTGTGTCAACATTTTGAAGGCTTTTGATAATCCCGTGAATGGATCATTTGGTGATCGGAGTTAAATATTCTAGACTATTAGAATAGCCAAATATAGAGATATGGGTCACTTGCTTCAGTGCAAGTATCAGTAAATCATGTCTGTATTTGTATATATGGTCGACCACGCGTTAGTATGAGTGATTGTGGATAGCAATCGTCATCTATATTTTCAGTATGTTGCTTTAGCTTATTCAATTAAGATTTGAATTATCTTTAATAAGCATATTTACTTTCTCTGTATCCCTCTTTGTTCTGAAAGATCGTCCCTACACAAGAGATAGAATTTCGAAACTTTTTTATTGCCCACAGATCTAAATATTTTCCAAAGTATTCTCCAGTTTCCATGCTTGCAAATAACTGAAAAGTTGCCTTGATACAATTTTCCTAAATACAATTTAAGCCGTTCAATTTGCAAGGTATACGAAGAATAAATTGGGTACTGGCTATCCTTGTAATCATAAAGATAGATTCGATGAAAATAATTCCAAAATATCCGATCGCGTAGGTATCAAGCAGAAATAGTCTAACCCTGTTTTAACTGGAAAGAGATTGTTGAAAATCCATAAGTCAGCATTGTAGAAAGAAAATGTATTGAAGAATGTGTGGATGTTGAACATATAACGAGATATTCTACAAGGCATTTGCAACAAAGTCTTCAAAATAATTTCAATTCAGTAAAATTAATATTTGGCACTCACCACTAAACCAATGTTCTTCTTCGTTCCACAGTGAAATCCTGTTTCACGCGTGATAGTGAAGGAATTCTGAAACCATATTTCGCACATCATTTTCACAATCATTCTACATTCTACATATATATAAGACTGTTATCACGGAGTCTTCTGTAATTCTTGGCAACCGAAGAGCCGTGTTACAAAAAAGAACACAGAAATCGCTTTGAGATTTTTTATTAAAAAGTATTTATTTATATCGTTAACAAAATTGTTGTTGTTACTTCCGATTACAAACACCGGGCTATTTCGAGAGTCATTGTTGTTGAACTACATGTGATAATAGTTGCTGTCGTGAGTTTCTTAGTGTTAGTTGATGATGGTGAGTTGTTGTCAACACCGTTCACAGTTTTTGTTTTCTGACAGCAGTGGTCTGCTACTGCTGCTGCTGCTGCCGCTGGTTCGCTGCTACTGTCTGCTCACGGCCGTTTGTTGACTGCTGTATACTGCCTGTCGCAGAGGCTAAAATACGCTCTCTTTTACTCTTTACTTGTTTCAGTCGTTTGACTGCGGCCATGCTGGAGCACCGCCTTTAGTCGAGCAAATCGACCCCAGAACTTATCCTTTGTAGGTCTAGTAGTTATTCTATCGGTCCATTTTGCTGAACTGTTAAGTGACGGGGGCGTAGACACACCAGCATCGGTTGTCAAGCGATGTTGGGGGGACAAACACAGACACACACACACACACACACGCGCACACACACACACACACATATATATACATATACATATATATACGATGAGATTCTTTCAGCTTCTGACTACCAAATCCACTCACAAGGCTTTGGTCGGCCCGAGGCTATAATAGAAGACACTTATCCAAGGTGCCACGCAGTGGGACTCAACCCGGAACCATGTTGTTGGAAGGCAAGCTACTTACCACTCAGCCACTCCTGTGCTGTATATATAGTGATTGCCATGGTGAGACTATCCAGACAAAATATGGCATTGTTATTAAGTCCGGTTCCACACAAAATCTTGAACGGTCAGATTCTTTTTTATGACGCTAGTAATATTTTAGCGAATCACGATCGTGTTCTTTAATTGTACAATCGCTAATGCTATGTCCCCATCTGGGATCTTTTCTGTTTGGCTGCACCTGCGGAAAGTTTAAAGTCTAGTGAAAATTTTAAAATTTGGTCTATTGATGGGATCTAATTGAATTCATTCTCAAAATTAATCCCCTTTAATTTTGCTTAGATTGTTTTCTATTTGGTTTATCGATGCAATTCTGGAATTTGATTTTGCTCAACTAATTACTTTATGTCTTAAATTAAAGAATGTGATGTTATTTGGAATTAAAGTTGGGACATTTGGGTAATTTTAGCCAATTTCACCCGCACGTTGTGTTGTGTCGATTCTTCACACCACAAGATTCACTTCACCCGCGTGTTTTGTTTTTATAAAAATTTATATTTATCAATTAGAATTTTATTGTAGGTATTTTTCGTGAATTGCCTTAATATTTTGCATATTTGTTTCATATATAGGCGCAGGAGTGGCTGTGTGGTAAGTAGCTTGCTTACCAACCACATGGTTCTGGGTTCAATCCCACTGCGTAGCACCTTGGGCAAGTGTCTTCTACTATAGCCTCGGAGCGACCAAAGCCTTGTGAGTGGATTTGGTTCATGGAAACTGAAAGAAGCTGCTCGTATATATATATATATATATATATATATATATATATATATATATATATATATATATATATATATATATGTGTGTGTGTGTGTGTGTGTGTGTGTGTGTGTGTGTTTGTGTGTCTGTGTCTGTCACCCCAACATCGCTTGACAACCAATGCTGATATGTTTACATCCCCGTCACTTAGCGGTTCGGCAACAGAGACCGATAGAATAAGTTCTGGGATCGATTTGCTCGACTAAAGGGGGTGCTCCAGCATGGCTCCAGTCAAATGACTGAAACTAATAAAAATAAAAAATTAAATTTAAAGTATATATATTTTACATATATTTTGTGAAGCTTTTATTTGTTTACTTTTATGTGTTTGTTTTTATCTGTTTTTTTTTATCTACACACAGGCCATTTCATTGCAGGAGATTTTGAATACTCTGAAGGCGATCTTGAAAACAGAGATGGATACAGTAAATTATTTGCAAGAAAGGGTGTCATCCCTAAAAAAAGAGGTGCGTTAAATCTAGGCACAACATGCGTAAGAAAGTGATTCGTGGGAAGTTGTATTGGCGGTACACTCGCAATGGTTGCAACAAATAAATGCCTGTCAGTGTAAACCCTGGTCAGTCTAAAATGAGCCATTCTGTATTTTTACTGAAGATGCAGAACGGCATTATTTAATGTGTCTTTCATTTAATAAATATTAAAGCATAGTGTGAGGGGGATTTGGTTGTTATTTCTAATAAATTGAAAAACCAAACGGAGATTACCTCATTGGCTCATTTGCTGATGTGTATTAGTAAACAAAAGCTAAAGGAAATGGATCTTCATTTGTTTCTTGGATGAGCATTCCAGTTGTATGATCAAATGAACTGGTCACACATTCAACTGGTACTTATTTTATCAACCCTCAAAGGATGAAAGGCAAAGTCAACCTAGGTGAAATTTGAACTCAGAATGTAAAGCATTTTGCCCAGTGTGCTACTGATTTTGTCAGCTTGTAGTCTTATGATTACACATTACTTTAGCATATAACTGGCTGAGTATACCACAGAACAGATCACATGCACATATATATTAATATATTAATGCATAATACTGAAATACGTATAAAGTAAATACCTGCATACAAATATATTAATATAACAAATCTTTAAAAATAATAATTACAAACAACTATAGAACTCAATGGAGGGACAAAAGGAACAGTAAGATGATACATGTCGACATTATTAGGTAACAGGTCATTTCACAGACGATAAACTATAAATTTCACTGATTACAACCTTAAAGTTGACGCCGCTAAAACGCACAAAATTTCTGTTGGCTAAAAATACACAGATTTTTTTTTGGGGGGGGGGGGGGTTAAATGTCTGTATCTTTTCCGTCAGATTTTTTCTTCACAAAAATATGGCTTCACAGATTTTCAGATTTTTTCACTTCCTTTTAAAAAATGCAGATTCTGTGAATGTATTTAACTAGATCCTATTGATATAATTTTCCATGCTGAATCTCAGGGGATATTTGACTTTCTCCAGAAAAAGTTTTACGAAATGTTACAGAGGTTTAAAGTTTGATTATTTTTATCCAGTCACAAAAACAAGATTTGGAAGCTGTCATGCACAAAATGACAGGACGTGATGTGAACTCTAAACAAACGAAATACAGGAGAAATTCTGCTTTTTGCACGACATGTATCACCGCATAGCTCTTTTTTTTTTTGAGATTTAGAAAACTTTTGTGAATTTGTATTCTACACACGGTAATTATTAGGCTTATGCAGAAAAAAAGCAACACAAAAACAATTTTGTTCTGTGATTTAAGGCCTACTTAGCTGTTATTTTTAACGCATCTCACGACCAACTCGTACATCGTGTTTCACGCATTGAATAAGCGAAAAATTATCACGTAGCTCGACAGGACCACAATAGAGAGGTAAACAGCTTGTTATCAACTTGCCTTGTTACTATGGAAACAGGTATCTATATGACTGGCTTTCGATTGATTAAAATTACCCAAAATTTGCACACTTTAAAAGCTATGACTTTATTTATGGATTTATGGCGAAAATAAATTTCATGTCAATGATCCCCTTAAAATAACTGCACCAATCGACCCAGTATGAACACAACTGGAACAAAAATCAAAGAAACTGAAAAGTGGCAGCCAAACAAAAAAGACCCTCCCCCACAACTTGTATGTGTATATAAACATTGTTCAAACCTCTTATACACACAGATACACATCTTATACACATACACAAACGCACGCACACATATATTGGCTTTTCTGATATGATTTATAACGTATGAACTAAGTTATATTCAATAAAACGGCAGATTATTATAGTAAAATAAATACCCATAACATTTCCCAAAAATTTAGTATTATGAGGCTAAAGTTTGCATCTTAGGATTCCTTAGAAAGTATCTCAGATATAACTCAAGAATCATTTGTCAAACGTTATATATTTTATTGTTATATATTGGTGAATTTCGGGTTATAATAAATAACACGTCTCCGAAATGCAGCTACATTAACTGAAAAGCATCCGGTCTTTTATCATTTTGTTCTTTTATTTGCTCTCACCTCTGAAATAACAGCCACGATAAACACTCAAACGTAATGTAATGCTATGGATATCAGACATCTTGGGATGTCTTATATTATATACAGACTACTCTTTACGTTTGCTTTGGATGACTTTGGATTTTAGAGGTTGATAAAATAAGTATCATTCAGTTAGTTGGAATGTGGAGCGGGACTCGATATAATATACCATCCCAATCCCCAAAATATGTCAACTAAAATAGAATTTGATTCCGAAATTGGTAGAATGTTATACTTTTATAATATGTTATTCATATCATTTTATTGATTTAGCTTCTTTGACGTTTTTGCTATAATTTATCATTCTTGCCCTAAAGTAACCTCTTTTTCTTCCCGAATTGCAAATAAACAGATTCCCAACTGTCTGCCAATTATTTAAAAGTTAAAAGGGACAAATAAATCACTTCTAAATGTGTAATACTATATCATAAAAGATGATGGTTTCCATGTTAAGCAGTACTAATTCCCACGCTTCCATCCTCACTCATGAACGTATATATGTATGTATGTATGTATGAACGTATGTATGTGTGTATGTATGTATGTATGTATGTATGTATGTATGTATATATATATATATATATATATATATATATATATATATATATATATATATATATATACTTACACACACACACACAACATATAGATAGATACTCACATACATACATTTACATCACTGTAATGAACCTTCATTCTGGCAGACTAACGTTTGACTATGTGCCTTGTCTATTACCGCAAAGCAATACAGGACGACATTCAAAAAGTAAATAAACCCGAAACAACGAAGAAGGTACTATCATGGGTTTTGAAGACAAAAAAAGCTGACTTATTTACGAAAAACCTTCACCCATGCGACAATGCTTATTGCTTGCAAACAAGAAACTCACTTTATCTCGCCAACGAAAAGCGAAGGAGTTGGAAATGATGTTTGGAGAAAGCAAAAAGTGAATACTCATTTAAAACTAATCATCCACAAAAAAGAGCTAAAAGCCGTCAGTTGGAAACTCCGACATCAGAAGAGAATAACCGGGGAAAAAAACAGTAAACAAAAAGTTTAACCGGAACAAGGCAGCAGTGTACAAAGACATGAGAGGAGAAACAGAAAACATCATAGAAGCTCATTCACGAGAAGACAGATTTCTTTTGGTAGAAATTATAGAGTGAAAAGATGGAGTTTAACCGAGATGCTTTGTGTTTGAAAGAATTTCGAAGAAGTTATTGCCCTGCATACATCGAAGATATATAGCATTGATCGTGATACCCTTGTAACTATAATTAACAATCTTGAGAATGGAAAAGCATATGGAAAAGTCTTGATTGTTGGATACTGGTACAATAAGCCATAACTTACCAACATATGCCAGCAAGCTTTCAGTGGAAATAGTAACATACCACATGGTTTGCTCTGGCAGAGATGAAAGTGACTTCCAAAAGCAGAACCACCTACATACCAAAAAATTACAGCAAGTCAGAAGGTACAGGAGAGAATATATACAGCATGTTGATATTGTTTTCTTTAAGACCATTCGGAAAATAATAACATCCTCACAACAGAACATGGATGTGCCAAGCAATCGTTAATAAACAAAATTCTAATGTCAGTGGTGCGAGAGCATAGGATAAACCTAGTTTTAATGTGACTGACTGCAAAAAAGCCTTTCACTCTTTTTCCTACTCATGGATGCTAGAAGCCCTTCGTCTTGCTAAATTTCCAGTGAGCATTGTCAAAGCCATAATTCACCTGACGTCATCGTGGAAATTAAATACCTGACTCCGTCGTGGAAATTAAATGCAAAGTGTTATTGTTTATCACTGACAGAATACAGTATCGCAGAGGTATATTCCAAAGGGTCAACCTCTCTGTGATTCATGTTGACGAAGTCTGAAGGGTATCTCACCGGTTCGCAAGGTAACAGAAATACCACAATTACACAGTCTCTATGTGGCTGACTTGAAACTATATGCAAAGAATATGCAGGAAATGAAAAATGGGCCTTGACCTGGTTACAACATTCTCGAAAGATATAGGGTTGGAGTTTGGTCAGGATAAATGTTGCTATATGGTTGTGTAAGAATGGAAACAGTAAACCAGACTAGCAGTGTCTCCATCAATAATGTAACTGTTTCCCCCATTTTTGATGAGGAATGTTACAGGTATCCAGGAGTGAATGAAAACATAGCTTATGATGGCACTAGTAACAAGATATGTATCACTAAAGTATATAACAACCGAATAAAGAAACTTTGAATTTCAGAACTCTCTGCATTCAATGAAACACTGTCCTGCAACGTGTTTGTAATGGCAGTACTCATATCAGGATATGGGCTGCTTGATTGGATGCATGAGGAGATCCAAGCTATTGATGTGAAAACCCAGAAGATACTAACCAGCACAGATAATTTTCACATCAACAGTGACTTAGACCGCACTACCTAAAACGAAAACCGTAGGAGGGGGGAAGAATCTTAACATCAATCCAGACTGCCTTTGGATATCGTATCATATACCTTCGGCAACATCTTTTAACCACCAAGTGTGGAGGTGTATCCCTTGACCAAATTTGCATACATGAGGATGATAACATAATGAGAGTTGGAAAGCAGATCTTTTAGCAGATTCCTTGTCTGATAAACCTAAATACATGCCCAATGAAGTCGGACGACTCTACCGCAATATATCATCAATGAGAGGATGAGAATATGTCAGCAGAAGATCATGCATGAATATGTTTGCAGAAAGATCCAGGATGGTAGTAACATTTATCATCAAAGCAACAACCCGATTACATTGATCAACAACCGGATTACTACCACACGCTTTGAAGGGTATGCGTTTGCAGTCAAGGAACAGGAAATATTAGCCAAATACCTGATGCACAAAGGGGACAGAATGGCAGCAAAATGGGATATTCGATGCAGACTTTGTGGAGTTAACGCCGAAGATATCACCTACATCATAAACAACTGTCCGAAAATGTCATCATGGTATAATCTACCGATGAGACAAGATGCTATAGCTCAGACATGCAAGCACATATACACGCACACGCACAGACACATGTGATGCGTATGTCCATATATACTCCAAGAGGCGAGTGGAGATTTATTCACATCCCAAAACTTTTTACTAAAAGGTTTTCCACAGCATAAATAAAAATAGCCAACACTTGTATCTACTGCATCAACTGCACATTGCTCTGTATGAAATTATGCATCCTAGTCGATGCAATTTCATCAAGAGTCCATCAATTACGGCGTTTTCAAAATGAACTAATTCAAACAAGCTTCTTGCATTGTTATTCAGTTAAAGGTAATAGCGTTACTTTTTAAATCGAATTGAATTCTGATCTTATAGTCACCTCCACTGGTATTACAGTTGAATCGTGATTTTAAAATGTTTATTTATATTAAAATAAATTCTAGCAGTTTTGGTTACATTTTACTGTAAGGAGTACATTATTTATTCAGAGATATTTCACGTATTTTGGGTTTATACCTTCAATTAATATTGTTATTATAATTATATGTATTAGTAATTTTTGTCATAAATAATCACAATCATTATACACACACACGCACACACACGCACACACACATACACAAACACACACACATATGCACGTATATATTGCTTCCTGTCGAAGAGCGTAGGCCCGAAACGTCAGAGACTTTTCCATTTTTCTTGAGCCTGAAACTAACACACTTTGTCTTTTGTTCCCTCAATTGTCTCGGTTTTCTGTTTTCTTTTGCTTTTTTCTGAACGCGTGATTCGCGCGTGCGCATCTGTGTGTGTGTAAGTGGGTGTGTGTTGTGTTTGTGTGTGCTTGTGTGTGTGCGGGTGCGTGTGTGTGTGTGTGTGTGTGTGTGTGTGTGTGTGTTTGTGTGTGCGTGTGTGTGTGTGTGTGTGTGTGCGTTTACATGTATAGCTTGTAATCTCTGCTGTGCGGACAGAAACTCTTCCTTCAAGCACCACTTTGTTAGGCTTCATTGCATTTTTTTGCATTCAGAATAAGAAACGCTGTGTTCTCTTTGCAATTCTCTTTTGAGTTCGAGTTGACAGGATTCAACACTTTATATCATCCTAATTGTATAAAATTGCATCGACTGTTTTATTCTTTACATGCATACTTTATGCAACAATGAAACTATGTATTGATTATGCACGATGTTGTGATTATCACTGTAACTGTATGCTTAGTTAACTTATATTCAAAAAATTGCCTATAATATTGCCATTACAACGACAAATGATCTATAATATATAACAGTTGTACGATAGCATCATAGATAATTTTTTTTTATGTTTAGAATATCCTGATATGTATTCTGTACAATATTTGTTAACGTACACAAAAAATAATTCAATGATTTTCGTCAAAACTATTTCCAACAATCTATATAAAATACCAGCTAAATTACCTTCAAGCTCAAACTCTAGAATCTTTCGATATTTAAGACATGTAAAGTGCATATATGTGACAGGGTTAAACTAAATAATCTCACGTAAATTTTCTAACAACATGCATGATCATTTTTATGGAAAATGTATTCGTATAAAATAATATTAAAATGTCTGATAGTACATATATTCTCATACAACAATTCCTAATAATTTCTGATGATAAAAATTGTCCGTAATCCTGGAAGTTCAAAGGAAAGTTGAATTCTCTTCCCAAACAATAAATCTTTGTGAAGGAAACAAATTTAACAATGATGTGTCTTAAAACAATAGATTTTTCATTCAACAAGAAATATTCGATAATTTTCCATCTAAACAGCTAAAGTTATTGTTTTTTATTCTCGGAATTACAATGCAGAACAGTTTCACTGAAATTAAACATTGCCTATTGTTTTAAAATTAGACGGATGAAGAAAAACATTGGAGTAAATCTTTAAAAGTATAAAACGTTGTGAAAAATCAACCTCAAAATGATGTGTTCATATCATACAATGACAATTTCAGTTCTGGTATTTTGGAGAAAAAGAAACCTATAGATTAGTCGTAACAAACAACATAAGAATTTGATTTTAAATATCTCTGTATCTTCAAGTTCCAACTCGGTTGTTTACATTTTATACGAATATTCTTTTTATACATAAACATATGATGTCAAATGCATTAATAAGCAGTTGTGCCATTCTGCAGTAAATACATTATTAGTGTTGTTTTTATAATTGCTGGAATATCAGAGGGAAAATGTAACTTGAAAGCACATCAACCAATTGTGTTTTTATATTTATTTCATTTTTTCAAAATATACTAATAAAAATACGTTAGATATTGTGTGTATTTATTGAGTGGAGATTAGTCGTCATAGAACTTATGTATTTTGAAGAAGAATATGATTGTTATTATATTGCTGTAACTTCTGAGCAAGCATTGCGGTAAAGATATTTAGTGCTGCACATTACAGATGTTATTCAAAAGTGTCGGTATTCAAATATTCTCATATGGATGTGAGGAAAGAAAGAAAATATGTATTCATTGAGTCTTCTGATTGATGCTCAAACGACAGCAATACTTCTACTTTTTACTTCAAGACCAGCAATAGCTGTTATATGGATAAAAATGAGAATGACAGGAAGAAAATATGGTTAGAGTAATGCAAGAATCAGATGGAAAAAATGTGACAAAATCAGATGTAAACCGCAGTAAAAAAAATAATAATAACTCAAGCAAATAAATTTACAAGAGGCGTAAGTTCTCGGATACAATTAGACTCACATATTTTAGCTGAAAAGTACACTAGCAAAAAGAATGATTAGTTTCAAAGGAATTGCATGAAGAGACAAGGAAAAGTTTACAGACGCCAATCATAGGGCAATGTGTCATAAAATTCCACACAGACGAAGCTTTAACGGTGTTATTAATTACTAAAAGGCACCTAACTAATAGTAAAGTTCTTTTTCATATAAAGGTGTGGAAGGAAAGACAGTATCGTTGAAAACTTTTCAAGATATTCAGTATACTATAAATTTTAAATAATTTTGAACTCCAGGGAAATAATAAAACTAGATGTAGAACCTTTCTTCTATCGCGGCTTTTCCTAAGAAACATACGGATTCATGGAAACTAACTTTGGTTTGCTTCTTTAGAAGGAATCTAATGATTTACTTAAGTGAAAAATACGCTTCCATATAGCAGCGAGTTCAGTGAAATAGGTATCTATTTCATTAAGCATGTAAATAGCTTTAAGAACAATGTAAATTATTACGATGATCTAACAAAACGGACATATAACTTATAATGTAACGAAAATATAACTAGAATAACTTTTCCAAAATGCAAAAGTGAGTTGGTCGTAAATTACATTCAATCAGTTTTATACAGACAGATAAAAGCTATATACCCTGCGATAAAAATTAAATGTCCTCTAAGTACAGGAAATATGAGTATAACAAGTAGTTTCACAGGATTATTACACTGGTCAACAAAATGAAACTATTTTAAATCATCAGAGTTGCTGATTGACTTTTCTGGGTTAATTTGTGATGCTGATTACGAATCTGAAGTCCGAGTTCCTCGATCAGGTCACATTTTCATGTTAATTATACCTGCTGTTTTAACTTATATAATACATAAAGCATGTCTATATAAAGCATATTCAATGCAAGATACGATAATTTCATGGTTTTTTATTATACAAAATTAAAATTATTGTGTACAAATAAGTTAGAATACACTCAAATGCATAACAACTTAAGATCGCTGGGATTTGGACTTTCGATGGTGTTTTGTCTCAGGTTCACCCCTGTATGACATCCAACAGTAGTCAGCTAACATTCTTGCATTCCAAAATCCTTGATATGGTTGTTCTATCCATGCAATATCTTGATGAAAGCGTTCCCCTTCCTCATCAAACACTGCGCCATGGTTCTCTTCAAAAACGTCCAGATGTAAATCAAGGAAATAGACTTTTTGTGACGTCCGACAGCCCATTGCAGTGTAGGAGTCTAGAGGACATTTCACTCCATTTCTGAACTCTAGAGATCTCTTGTTGCCTAAGAAATTTTCACAGAGTCATTCCCATGCTTTAAGCTCAATCTCCTCCAGTGCTGTGAGGAAGTGGTTGTCCTTCAGGAGTTCTTTTATCTGAGGACCTATGAATACGCCCTCCTTCAGTTTTGCTTCGGGGACTTTTGGAAATTTGTCCTTCCTGGCAAGTGTCTTCACGAATTGTTTCATGACGCCAAGCTTTATGTGAAGCGAGATAATAAGAACATTTTCTGGGATTAAAAGTGGCTTACTCTGCACGCGAGAAACTCCCGGCTCATATGATTTTTGCATAGGCTACTCTGATTGTACATAGTGATTGTTAGTTGCACGAGTGTCCCATAACCATAAAAAGCAACACTATTTCGGGAACCCAGATTGCATTCCCATCAACATACCAATCACCTTCAAGTCTCCACATATTTTCCAGCTGTAGTTTGTATACTTTATAGCATTGAGGAGTACTTGCATGTTTTCATAACACTCCTTTATGTGCACTGAATGTCCTATGAGAATGGATGGTTTCTTATTGCCGTTGTGTAGTAGTACTGCCTTGAGGCTTCTCTTACATGAATCAATGAATAAGCGCCATTCAACTGGAACATGTTCTTGGAACAAACAGCGAAATAACTCATCAGTGTTATTACTGAAACAAAGTGGCCCATCAACAGAAAAGCATGAAGTGAAGTCAGATCCCTATTTCTCTTCCTGAAATGAGTAATACAAATATCTTTCTTAAGCAGACACTTTTCTTGTAAGCGAGATGCTTATAGTTCAGCTTTATCCTTCGACAATGACAAGTCTCTGACTAAATCATTTAACTCTCCCTGAGAAAATTTCTGTGGTACGTCTTCATTTTCAATCGTGAAATGTACATCCGCTTCGGTGTCTTCCACACTAGTAGTATTATCTTCAGGAAATGCATTTTCGTCAGACATCTGAAGGCCATTTCCTGATGGTATTGGAATAGTAAGATCATCATCGTTGTGTGGTACTGGTCGTCTTGCTGATTCCAAGTTGGGATACACAATCTTATGCTTGGTATTTATAGTAAACCCACATACATTAACGTTGCAGAAATAACAGTCCATGAAATGATGCTTTGGCTCTCTCCATATGATATGTATTGCAAACGGTATTGCTCTCTTCCTCTTATTTAGCCAACCCCTTAGTCTATTTGCACAAGCTGAGCAGATAATGTGCGGCGCCCAATTCTTATCTTGAGAGAGCAGCCAAAGCATAACTGGTAGATCCTCTTGATTTCACTTGTGACGGTACGTTGCTGAGCTTTGGTGGTAAATGAACCACAGACATAACAAAATATATCAGGACTGTTCTTGCAATGCCTTGACATCCTGATTAGAATTTGATGATGATGATGACTTGCCACCTAAAACAGAAAGTAAAATTTATGAAAAGAAAAGATTATGAAAACATTTAATTACAAAATGAATACAAATAGTTATAAAACGAAAGTCAGAATTTACCTGTATCAGACGTTTGCGTGTAGCGATACTGCTGATGGTAGTTATATACCTCTCTTATCTCATCAGAAAAATTGTGCCTGATAGAAGGAAACCGATTACATTTTTGAAATCTGCAGACAAAACTACACATAAAACACTATATAATATCCCTGATGAAAATTGGCTGTTGACCAGTGTTATGAGTGGCAGATAAACATCTATGCAATACGGATTTGCTGAAGGCTGGCCTACCTGCTGAACGATTTCAGATCATTTGATCCATTAGGATTGTCGGGAGATGAGAGTTCCTGGACACATTCACTGGTCTATTCAAAGTTTACTACTAAATCAGATGTAAGGAAATTCTTCATTTCGTGATAATGCAATCTCTTTGGGTTTCGTTCCAGGTTATTAGACTTGAATAAAAGGTTCGGCCAATACATTGATAAAACAGCTTGTTCGTGCTGCGATATTTTCAAATGTGTACAAACTTTTCCATGGGAATAGTGTTAAAAGTGCTAATTATAATAAGCAGAGGTTACTAATCGCACTGTAGACGGACCCTAACATCATGTGGGAAATGTAGATCCGCAGTTAGAGTGTATGAGCGTCGTAAACAATATCAGTGAGGGACAGTTTGAGCAGTGTGGCATATAATTCAGGGTAGACTGGAAAGTGTGTCTAACAAACTATGAACACACACGACCGTATGCGTTTGAGTGTTGGTTGAAAGATACGGCAACATTCAGGGGAATGTAATCAATCGAGTTGTGTAAATTATGATTGATAGCATGGTAATATACATAACATAAAAATATTGCTCTAGATAGTACACATATGTTCGTGATTGCAAGATCTCCATCCAGGAGAGTATTTGTTTTATGCGACAGCCATTGAAGATACTTTTAGATATGGATCCAGTTTGATATTCATAATTTATATCATTCAGTAACATCTGACAGTGATTATCGTTGCCATTTAGCTGTTGAAGACCTTGTGCAATAGAAATGAATATGTTTTGGTTGGGGAACGAAATGGGTTGTTTATCGATTTAACTTCTATGAAATCGTCTCTTGAAAATGGACAATCGTTTCTATACGCAATTCAAACAGGGAAATGAAGTACTATACAGAAGTACATTATACAAAAACTGGATGTTTCTGTCTTGTACGACATCACCCATAAATTCTTAGTGAGTATAGACATATACATAGATTTATTTAGTTCTTATATTTTTCTAAATTTATCTACAAGACCTATAACACCATCTAACAATATTTCCGTTTATTTCAAAACAAATTTAGAAAAGATGAGAAAATAAGATTTATGTCTTCCACTTATTCGTCCTTCGACCCATAATATTTTTAATAAAAATATATTTATTACTCTTTTACACTCCGACATTATAATTCGAATGATTTATGATTCATGCTAGTAGATATAACACCATATAGAAAAAAATACTTAATCGGTTTAATAAATAAGAGTTTGTTCAATGACTGAAATTCAAGAAAAATGGATATGATGATTTCATTTTCTCTATTGTGTTTATTAACATTTATGGTAAGTTTCAAAATTTTCGGAAAAAGCCTAGGTGTGTGCGTATGGTCGAAGGAAAAACTTTCTTTGAATATACATTGTAAAACAGTCGAAAATCAGACTAGTTGATTTGGGAAGGCTATTGTTTTGTCTCAAACCAAACATATAGGAATGAAAGGAAATACGCATAGTATTTGACAAAAAACTATCTTGAATGCAGTCGGGTTTTAATATAACATATTTAATATTAAAGAAAAGTTGTTCTCTATCTATTTTATAGCAAATATTCTGGAGAATATGACTGAACAACTTGTAGATGTAGCGACAATGGAAGAAGAGCAATTATCCATGGTAATTCCTCAGTAAAAATAGGAAATACAGGAAATAATGAAAGGTTAGTACAAGGGACTTCGGAATTTAAGTCCGTTCCAAATCTGATACAGACACACACACCCCCACACACACACATATGTATGTATATGTATATGTGTGTTTGTGTGTGTGAGTGTATGCGTGCATGTATGTATGTATGTATGTATTTAGGTATGTATGTATGTATGTATGTATGCATGTATGGTGAATAGTAGACTCTTATTTGTCAACCAAAAAGACGACTACATGCGTATTCTAACAATAATGAACAATGCAATAATCAATAAAAATAAATTTGTAGAAATGAATTGAAAAGTTTCGATTTCCTGGAATTTGTGTGAAATAATTTGTGAATTTCTCTTTTAAATGAAATAAAACCTCTAGAGAAATTCCACAATAAATTACCGAAGTCATCTGAACGTTGAGTATGGATCAATGAGTAAAAATTAAATTAGTATTTTTCGATCTATAAGTACACTATAAAATTCTTTGTTAGAATTATTTAAGGAAATGTATATATTGTTCATACTGTTCAAGTATTTTAGAAAAATTGTCGGACGTTCAACAGTGTTATAGCCATGATTGTAAACGCTGCTACTGTTGCTCCGACTCTTTCACGTTAAGGATTCATGGAGTGGTTAAAAAATTTGGGGGCACCAAGACATGCGATTAAGTAATGCGCCATACTGTCTGCAATTTTTATGGTTCGGAAGTAAGATTTTTTACGGGGCAATAAGAGAGTATTGTTTAATATCGGAAGAGAAAATCGTGATGCTGTTATTCTTCGTACTCTTCATTCCTCTGCAGTTTCAGATTACAATATATTTGCAATCATTTTTACGTCTTCGAGAGTAATTTCATGCTGGGACAATGCCAGAAGACATTTCTATTGAGGTACATACTGACAAACACTCCCAGAGATGTAAATAACTTATATGCACTTAGCTTTTTGTAATGATACCTGCTAATGTCGATGAAACGTATCAGACTTATAGAATGATTGTAAGAAATTTTCGAGCAGAGTCTTCAGAATGCAATTGAGCGTATGACTGCATTATGTATCCATGCTTTTCATTTTAATCAGTTCATATCACAAAACTCAACCAAATAAGCAACAGACTAGCAATATGTCTTCAATTGTATTCTTTTGTATAATTAAGAAAGCAGAATCAGATAAAATGTTGTGTCATGGATACTGTCCAACAGTCTTGTGTAGGTCAATGAGCAAAAGTCTAGTTTGCTGACTTGCGGTATATTCGAAAAGGTCCATAAGCTTTAGGTTCAGACATGTATAATAATCTGCTAGGTGCAATCATTACAGGAGATGCTGATCTGACTGGCAGATGATATACTCTCCTCAACACATTTACAGTCTGAGTTATATAGTAGAGTACTTCAAAAATATGAGACTATCGTAAGTAATTTAAACAATCAACATCACGTATGATATGTACATGAAATCCAAATTTTGAGGAAATTACAAATGAACTTACCGCAGATCAAACTGCCTATCGTAGTTCTCACATAATTACACAAGGTTTTAAACTAAAATGGTGGCGACTACTACAGTTTAGCATTTTGGTAAAATTATAGGGTCATGTTAGCAAAACCGAAGTCCAGAAACCAAGTTTACTTGATCGTTATCATTTTATGATATAAAGCAACCTTTGTTCTTACACACACACACACACAGGTACGCATAGACGTGTGTGCGTACATTCACACACTTAACAACAATAGGTGAATAGACACAAAGACAAACACACGCGCACACACACGCACACGCACGCACGCATACACACGTGTAATATATAAAAACTATTAACACAAAATGGATTGAATTGTCCTTATTTCCATATCACTACAATTGTTTCAGTGCGTCATTACCAGCTATTCATTGCTGAAAGCTATATACATTACACACAGCATTGCATTAATATCAATCAGCGACAGCCGTAGATACATATCTTTCAGTGAATACAGTCAAACACTCTGCCTATACCAAGACCGAAATACTAGTTTTAGTATTCCTCATACAAAGAGATACAAATGTCAAAAATCGTTGAACTTCATTGAACTTTCAGCCACAGACTCGTCTGATATTTCAGTAAAAATATAAAAAGAACCTTCAAGGATAAGAATGTCACAAAAAGATAAACTTTTAACAATTACCATCTTTTGTGTGTGTCACTGTTCCAAGTAAAGGAAACAAATGACATATTCTCACTTCCTCAACACAGCAGGTTAATAAAACCTATAACTTTGTAGACCTAATTTTAGAAATACAGATTCGGCACTGGAGAATTGTTTGATTGGGGACTGTTGGTGAAGCCACCTACAGTTGCTTTCGGAGTAAGAAATTGGAGAGAGAGAGAGAGAGAGAGAGAGAGAGAGAGAGAGAGAGAGAGAGAGAGAGAGAGAGAGAGAGAGAGACAGAGACAGACAGACAGACAGATAGAGACAGACAGAGAGAGAGAGAGAGAGAGAGAGAGAGAGAGAGAATGGGGGAGTTTACAAAGAAAACACTATTCTTGTTTTTCAAGCTAATTAAGATAGACTATTTCAAACTAACAAATTTACTTGATCACACAAACACACACGCGTATATATACATATGTATACATTTATTTAACACTAGCTGAGGTACCCGGTAATAAATTACCGTTACTGAGATATCTGTTTATAGTGATGAAACATTTTTCGTCAAATTCCGACATTTTTAAAAACTTAAAATCTATAATAATGGGTAGAACCAATTTGGCGAAAATATGAACAGAGTCTGGTAGCGAGTGCGTAAAATGGCAAAATTTTGCGCTTTGGGGCAGATTTCGTCAAATTGATGTCACGACGGCTAGTGCGCAAAATGCCTAAACTTTATATATAAAATGCTCTTACCTAATCAAAACCGGAAACGCTGTGGGATAAAAACAACGAATTGAAAAGATAAGTTTTAGCAAATCAAAACAATTCGCATTGAAATGAAAAATCTTTCGTCAAATTTAATCATGTTTCGTCAAATTGATGTCACGATGGCTAGTGCCAAAAATGTCGAAATTTTACGATTTTTGAAAAATTGATACTAATTAAAAATCGATTTTCTAAAAGTTTAAAGTGGGTAAGTGACCGCATGGGCATACGCCCCACACACGTGTTAAGTTTCATCGAGGTCTATTGTACAGTCTCGGAGGAGTTAAAACAAATTCACAAACACATAAACTTGCCATTTAGATTAGAGTACATATATCCGTATTTAAATACATACATACATACATACATACATACATACATACATGCATACATACATACATACATACATACATACATATTTATGCCAACATAAACTCACACTTTTCACTTTCATCAATGCGTACACCTTTATGCTACCCTACTTAGGATAACTACAAATACACTCACATATTAATGTTTTTTCATATTTACATCAATTCATTTAGAATTATGAATTTAATATTATTATAAAAAGAATAGGTATAGGGGAACTTATAAATTTTGTTAGGACAGACCTAGTTTTACATATTGTTATATGTCCGTTCACATGTAATAATACTTCTATAGAAATACATTCAATATTCATTCTATAATTACACATCGTAAATATTTATATCAATAAGTAGTAACAAATTCATTGATCCTATATTTGTACACACTTTTAGACAAACAACTGTATGCACACATAGTTATTTTCCAATTTGACAATATAATAAATCAGAAAAATAATTGATACACGAGTGACTAAATAAGTGTTTCACATACTGTTAAATATCAATGGTTTCTTCTAAATTCCAAATCGAGCTCGTGGTTACATTTTTAAACACATTCAGAGTGCTTGTTAATGACGTTGTCATTGCATAGTATGATGCCTAGTGTCCTTTCCAACCATAAAAACAGCATGATACTGAGAATGCATTATACGGCTATGAACTTTGTACCACTGACTATGTCATGTTGTACTGCATTATGCAAGCTCTGGTAGTGGTATATACATCTAAAGTTAAGTCTGCAAAATAACAGATTTTAGGATTATTTTGTGTTTTGAAGTAGTTCAGGATGTGTCATTGGTTCTCCTTGAAGTGGAACAGTGAAAGGCATAAGAGATAGTAATTGTTAAAGTTTATCTTTTTATGAGATTCTGCACCTTAACTGTACTGATTTATTTTTCGGTTTGCGACATATGTATAAAATATGGAGGATCAAAATATCGTTTCGCAAGGCATTCGATTCTATTCACCTGAAGATGGGCATATACAGTCTTGTCTACTTCATTCCTTGTATTCTTATTTGCATACCCCGCAATCCTAGTTACATACCGTGAAATATAAATAACTTTTAACAATTTATTGTAGTTCGATAAGAAAACAATCCACATCCTTCCGTGTCAATAAACCACTATTGTCCCTGAATGTTGTTGATTTTTATATATATTTACTACGGATTGCTTGAAACTAACCTTCTTACACCTCGATCCTTGGATCTTATATATATATATAATTAACTGTGAATATATATACTTATAGATATATATGTTTATGCTTATATCCACTTTTGCGAGTGTGCCTGTGTATATACATGCATATGTTATTGCTTGTATTATTATATTTATATTTATGCATTTATATTATGATACAGTCACAAATTCCTTTAATATGGTAGTCCAATTTTGTAATCCCATGCGCAAGGAACTTAATTAATATATATATTTCATTGATTGAGTGAATTAGCTGCTATGGCGTATATTAGAACTGAAATCAGTCCGTCTCATTTCAGTTCACTTGCACTGGAAATAAATATTAAGAACATGGCATTCAGTAGTCTGTTATTTGTTATTTTGTTACAGAATATCGTTTACTCATCCAATTATTTGTTTAGTCACACACCCATTTCTTCATTTTTATTGTTATTTAACCATCCTTATAGTCGTCGCATACATTCCAGATACTTGCGTCAAGTAATAATCAGAATATGTGTGATTGTGTTTTAGTTTGTATGTGATTGTCATGTAAATTATGAATAAAGCAGAATTCTTTAATTTCTAAATAGAATACTATCTTATTTTTTACTTATTCTGTTGTATATGTACAAGATAAATGCATTAAGATATTAAATATATTTTCATTATTGCTCTATTGTCTTTCTACTGTTTTTATTCGAAATTAACATAGAAACTTTAAAAACATATATTACTATAAACATTTCTTATCTTATTACTAGGCTAGACTGCATATAAATTAAGTTAAAATCCGAAATCCTCAGCAAAATCAGAATAGCAAATATTCTAATATAAATAAAATAATGCATTATCCACAGGCAATATAGGATCAGGACTTTTCTGCTTGCATTAATAAAATCATAAATCTCTAATAAAATAAACTATTTAAGATGAAGGGATAAGTAAAAGAGTTCTGTTTAAAAATTATATCTGTATCAAAATCATGTTTACTTAAATCTAAACAGATATGTCACTAGATTGTAAAATTGTATCTATTTATCCAGTTATGTCGCCATATATTTTGTCTCTGCATCATGCAGATTCTAACAGGACATAATAAATAAATACTCCACTTTTGCTCATTGGCATATTAGTTCCGCAGAAATTTTTCATTCATCAGATTAACTTCTATACTCGTTCTGAGTAGTAATTCTCACTAGGTGCTTGTTAACATTTACTCGCACCACAGTTGACTTTAATACACCACGAGTACATTCTGCTTGTTATTTAATATAGTTTAATTCAACTTTCGCAACCACTCTATTAATCTATTTTTCTTAGCTCAAATTTGTCTACATGTATGCATACACATAAACATACATATTTACATACACATGTTTACATATGTGTGTGCTCGTATCTATATAGGTGTGTACACACACACACATATCACATACATGAATATATACACAAACACACACACACATATCACATACATGAATATATACACAAACACACACACACATATACACTAGCTGATGCACCCGGTAATCTGCGACAAAGCGAGGCTTATCCCTTGGTTCAGTGGTCATAATTGTTTTGCTAATCCAATAACAACAATACAAAGTACGTAGCCCTTAAAACAGTTTTTGTACATTTACTGAAAATACCGACTGTCTTACACAGGATCTTGTTTTCAGGAATTCTCAATAAGTTATGAATACCTAAATTGTGATGTCAGTTATGTAATAACATGAAATTAGTTACCCGATTGTAGGAATTCAAATAACGTATCTCCGAAAAGGGTTTAATGGGTTCCTAATGTATATAGAACTTAGAAGGAAATACTTTATTAGTATGTATACTAAAATCGTGAAGCATGTTACGTAATAACAGGCTAATCAGATGTGAGATAATAAGAATTCAAAGTAAATAACTCTCAAAAGGGCTTTCGTAAGTTCCCAGAGATTATTACCCTCAGCGGCGCTAGTGTTGATATATTCGTGAATAAGACACTAAGCGAAATAAGTGGATATATATATATATATATATATATATATATATATATATATATATATATATATATATATATATATATATATATATATATATATATATAAGGATCCCTTCCAGGGGCCCTATTATCGATTTTGTTTCCACAATCTGAGTATGTCATGAGGTTTCAAGTCAGGAGTTCTATACATGTGTCAAGTTTCATCAAAATCGATACAATGATGTAGGGAGTGTTAGCTAACAACACCGGAAATACACCAACAGACAGAATTTCCCACATATGTAGTAGAAATTTTTATTGGTGCCCCAAACACCAACAATATGTCTCATAATCGTTCAAAGCCGGATGACGGTGCTTAGAACTAAAACCAATAATCGTAGAAACAGGAAACTGCCTACGAATGGTAATCTTATGAAAGAACTACTAACTCAAAACTTTAGGACCAGCAAATGTCTATCTCAATAAATCCCAGTCTGGTAAACAATATATGGCATTGCCCTTTGCAATGTATCCTCATATTTTTGGGCACCGAGTTAGCCGTATATAAATTGTTTTTGCTCTAATTCACTAGTTGTTACCGATCAACCAAAATCGTTGGTACCGTAACTACACGACTTAACATCGAAGATTGTGATTATGACGACGTCCTTGCTCATGACACAATTTAAGCCTGCTAGTTACAGAAATCCATACCACTCATGGCTACAGTCCTTCTTGACACGAACATCTTACAAAACCTGTAGTTTAACATGGTGTAAATATTTCTCTTTTCTCGTTCGCAGTAACAACCCCTTTGCTTTTTCTAAGGATAAATAATAATTTGAGATTAGGAACTCCACACAAACATATTTTATTTCTATCTCATCTCTCAATGCAACCAAAGTATATCTTTGTTACATTGTTGGCAGTCAAGCCGAAATATAATATTATTACACGCTCACATACAGATACACATACATACACATAAGTGTTTGTACGAACGTGTTCGTGTATGTTATACATAACTGGCACTATTGTCATTTTCTATCCAGATGATGTTCGCCAAGTCGTGTTGAGTAGAAAGGAGCCAGTCAGTTATCAGTATTTTGCAATATATGTAGCTACAAGATTGTTTGTTAACAATCTCAACATTTACACCCACTTCTATTTCTTACGGATGTTTGTTTTCCAAATCGAACTTTCACATTATAAAATGATTTTGATTTGTTTCATATGAAAAAACAACTGCATTGTAGAGCTTCATTTATTCATATCTGAACCTAACAATACTTCATACAAATATATATTTTTTTGTTTTGCTAAAAATATAAATACACCTAAAATTACGATAGAATCAATATGGAAAAAATATCTATGCAATGTAGCTTCCGAGAGCTAAATTTAAAGATGAAAATGTGGAAGTCGGAGCTGGAAAATTCTTCTGAGAATAGAAGATTAAGTTCCTTCCAGAAGCCATATATTCGGTAGAGGTAACTTGAGATATCACATGATGAAAAGTCGTTGGCTGCCGTTTTAGATAAAAATAAATATGAATTGTATAGCTTCTTCATTTATTCATATCAATATCTCACTTTTCTTTATTCTAAATATTCATTACAAATTTATAAGTTCAAGCACACTCATATATAGGTAAGTATGTTTGTATATATCAATATGTATATAGGTATGCACACACCTGCACACACACATACAAACACATGTATGTACGTACACAAAGACACACACACATATGTGTATATACACACGCATAAATATACATAATCATATACATATATTGAAATGTCTGTAGTTGCATGAACATCTATATCTTGTGCCTAAGATACAGTTTAGTTTTGCACTGCATTCCATATATCGCATTATATTCATGATTAAATGTATGAATATTAACTCAATAAATCCATTGAGACACTTGTTTTTACGAACTGAACTATTGGTGCGCCAAAATACGAGCATATATACGTACGCACAAAGACACACATGCGCATACGTACACACCTACTTTTAGGAATGTTTAAGATCATTATTTTAAAGTAATTTTTCGAAACGACAGATTACTGGTGGACATAAACAACATTATCGTGAAGTTGTGTTTCATGGTTGTTTGGGTTTTAATATATATGTTTACGTATGTATGAGTGAATGCATATATCTACATACAGAACATATATACATGCAAACATAAATGCATTCACACCCACATATATATAAAGATATATATGTATATATAAACATATATATACATACAGTGTACATTTAAACACATCAGAGAGCTGTCCATAATAGGACATCTTACCCACTAGAAGGAGCAGTCAAAACTGCAAACCACAATTAGGGATAATTTCGGAAGTGAATGAAAAATAAAAACATCTACCATCTATTTTCTGGATACCATGGTCCGCAAAATAGATGGTAAATATTCCTATTTTTCATTCCCTTTCGAAATTATCTTTGATTGTGGTTTGGAGTTTTGACTGCTCCTTCTAGCGGGTAAGATGTCCCATTGTGGACATCTCTCTGATCTGTTAAAAGGTACACTGTATGTATTTATATGAATAATATATAGTATATTAACTAGTTTTTTTCTTTTCGTTAGACCACTGGTAGCAAATAGAATTTCTAAAATTCTTTGCTACCCTGAGATTTATTAATAATTATAAACATATATAGATAGTTTAGGTAGTTATAGGTAGTTCATGTTATAGGTAATTTCTCTTGTGTTTAAATGTACACTATTTTATAGTGAGAATATGTTGTCTATTGACTTTTTAGTATAATACCTTGTCTATTGACTGTTTAGTATAGTCCTATGACCGCGAGTCCGCTGCCCTAACCACTGGGCCATTGCGCCTCTACTAATTTATGATGATAGAAATGCTACAAAGTGAATGGGGATGACGGTCTTCAATTAATAGATTTAAGGAAATGAAAAGAAAAAGAGCTTAAATTATGCGTGTAACCTAAGGCTAGACAGACAAACGCTTCACAAGGTTGTAATAACGGATACGAGAGACGAAGAGAAACAAATATTTGAATATGAAATATATGTGAAAATACGAATGAGATAAACATTGGGGAGAAACTATAATGATAATAAATTTGGAACTACACTGTTGACTAATAAGGGAATAAAAGGAAGAGTAAGGCGGCGGGGAATCTTATTATCTGGCTTAGAAACCTGTAAAACGTACTCCTGGATGTTGGAGATGAATAAATACCTGTAATGGATAAGTTGTTATATACAAATATAGCATTAATGATTAAGGGTAAAGAAATCCTAAATTTGAGGGTGAAAGAACTAAAACCAAATTATATAATATAGGAATGAGAGAGTAAAGAAGAGTACACCATCTTCGAGTTTTGAGAATGATATCTTGCAACTAAGGATAGCGAAATAAACTTTTGCTTATCAAGATTAAGATTTATAGCTCACAGATTGTAATGCGTTTCTGTTCAAAAATTAATTTGTGAACATCTGTGGGGTCGAGAGGCGAACTGCAATAGTACCTCCTATTAAAAATCATCTACCGTTAAATAAAAAGGATTAATAAAAACTGACGAAGCTCAGCTGACACATAGAAATTCCAAGGAAATATTTAAAATGTAATTGGATTAGAAGTTTCAGGGATGAGGTAATGTAACTGAAATACTATCTGAAAGAAACAGAACTCAAGGTATACAAAAAGTATAGTATTACTTTGTTGGAAATGAACGTACGTATGTCTTTTATAACTGATCAAATAAATCTTCAAATAACCGAATATTTTCAATACGGATAACCCAGCTTCTGATATGTGTGTGTATGTGCTAAAGATGAGTGGCAGAGAGAGAGAGAGAGAGAGAGAGAGAGAGAGAGAGAGAGAGAGAGAGAGAGAGAGAGAGAGAGAGAGAGAAGCGTGTCAGATAAGAAAAAAGAGAATTAGACGCCTGTATGTGTATAATGCTGAATGTAACTTTTTGTTTTAATGCAAATACGTTTCCTAATTAATAATTACAATGTCATTTCACTATTTTCTTTAACCATTACTTATACCATCACGATTCATCTGAACATGAGTCAAAGTGAACAATTTAAAAGTAAAATGAAATATCATTATTGAAATTTTGTCTGTCATTAGAACATTTTTGAAATTGTTTAGTATTTACTTCTTGCACCATTTTATCCACGAACTATAATTGAGGATATCTTTGGCATACACGACTCTTGTCACGGAATTTTCACAAGAGTGAAATTTCACAGAATTTTTATGAGATGGTTTCTCATTTTCTATATTCCTAGGATTAACAGTTTTATAGACTCCCAAACAAAGCAATGCAAACGGGAATATAGTGTTTATTGACAGCAAACTACAGCATACATAGATTGCAAGTGAGTCCCTTGACTAGTGTGCTCGCGGACAAATGTTGAATAATATGTCCTTGCTTTTAGATGGTACTGCACTCTGCAAGTGTTTTTCTAAACTTCCACAACTTTATAAGGGAAGCCAATTATGAGAGGTGGAGAAGAGGCGAAATTAGATGGAGAAAGAGACAGGATATTTCAACATGATTCCCACAAATGCGATGCAAAGATGTTAGTAATGTACAAAGAAATGACTATTTTAAAATGACAAATTGTCAGCTAGATTTTACCACTCTCCCCAAGCCAGTGAACATTCACAATTACTTCTGTCTATAGTGTATTTTGTCTTTATATTTATGCTGTTCGATTTTTGTCAACAATATCTTCGAATATCATATCACGCAATTATGTACAGCCACAAAGATTCAAGCTACAGTGATACATTATTATTGAAAGTATTGGGGGAAAAATAACTTTGTGCTACTTACAAAGTAAGAAAGATATTCCATACGTAATATAATTCTTGTTAAAATCATTTCTTAACTCTGTTCCTAATTGCAAGCACTCTTGTATATTTACAGTCGAATTTAATCAAAAATGTTTCTTCATTGCAATTGGCCAACGTACAATCTATACAAAGTCTCTGACAAATCATATTGTATTATCTCAGTTAAGGATAGGTCGGACACTTTGGATAGTTTGCTCCAAAACTAAATTCACATCTTGAATCTTTTCATATAGGATATACGTAACAGGAATTATCGTTCTATGTGCCGCCTTTTTTTCATTTTTACTGATGCGTGTGTTTAATATTTTTGATTAGTGTTTCTTATAACGCGTAGATGGCTGAAACCATTTGCGCGTCTTATTTTTGTTATATCCAATGTCAGTTTGATTTCAGATTCGACTGCAATCATCTTTGCTTTTCGTCTCTACTTGAAATAAAATATAAATCCTAATGAAATAATGAAAAACTAGAAATATCACTTCAGTCATCCCACCAAATTTGTAGGGTTTTGCCTTACATAAGCAATAACATTGTTTCATATGCATGTAGGAAGCAAATATATTCAAGGAAGTGGATATGAAGTGATGTAATATATATGTTTCTTTTTTTTTCCATCACTATTAATGATGTAAGTGAAGTGAAACTACTCACCTCGTGATTCTGATCCGGAACAAGTATTTTAATATTCATGAAGTATAATTGGTGCCATTGGAAAGGAAATAAATCAAGGCTTTCACTGGCATCAATAATTTGCTAAGTAACTGTGATATATTTTCAGACTTGTTGTTCTAGTTGTTTTAGTTTATTAGAGAAATCATTATTCAGAAATAAAATCCAGTTAATGATATAGCATGTGCTAGCAAAGAAAAATATGATTTGAAATGTTGAGAAATTCAATATATGTATATATATATATATATTTATATATATATATATATATATATATATATATATATATATATACAGGGGTTCCCAGAAAGATTTACACATTGATATTTTTTAATCATTCAAAATAAAATTAAGGTGGCAGGATGAAACATACGTTCTAATCTAAATTGCCATTCCATTACAGTAATTATATTTCACCTTGATTATAACCTACAAGTGATTGGCCACCGAGTAGCATGAGCACCGTACCGACTCTTCATCCAACTTGACCCATAAAGACAGTATGGCTTACTCAGATATGACACTTTCAACAGGAGCGAGCAGAAACATTATTCTCGAAGATGGACTAGATAGAAAAGTCCATGGGATTGATGTCTGAGGGAAGCTGTATTGCCATGTCCCAAGAACAGCTGAAAAGCTCTTTGCACCACCTTTGTGATAAATTGAACGCGTGGGGCGGAGAATTGTCTTGAGTGACAAAATAACGGTCACCAAATGTTTCTGTGACCCAGGGTAACACTTTCTCATACAAAACTTCCACAAAATCTTCACTGCTGATGTTGACACCAGCATCGATAAAGATCAAGGGAGACTTGGAGCCATTAGATGCAACTTTGGCTCACATCATGAGTAAAATTGGTTTCTGACGGCACAAATGACACCTGCTACCTTCGAGCGAGTCTCCGCCATCATGTACAGAAAGCCTATCATTCTGCTTGTTGGTATCTGCCTCCACTGCGATGCTCTTCTCGTCGGACCAGATCAACACTTTCTCGGCGGCGCGCTTCATCTCAGCAAACATGGTTTTACTCCTGTCAAATCGTTTATTCTTGGGAACTGCTAAAATTATCTGCCGGGATTGCTTCTTATATGCAGTTAGCTTTAAATCGTCTTTCAATATCCTGTGCATTAACGATTTCGAAATATCAAGGGTTTTGCAGTTTTTGGTACACTCCTGTGGGGATTTCGGTTCATTCGCTTCTTCACAGCTTCAACAGTTTGGTACGAATTAATTGTTTCCTATCAGGAATTGCGTTGCTACAGGTAGTAGCGAACTCCATATAACATTTCCTAGTATTGAACTCTGTTTCACAGCACATATTTAACTGTTTTGCTATGTCCTTGTTGCTCAGTCCAACTGTTTCAAAGCGACAATCTGGTCGCGCTTTGCTTTCGGCACCATGTTTGTTTATAAACCTGTTATAGACGAACGAAACAATAGACACATAAGCAGAAGACATATGCAAATCTCTAAGTAAGATGTAGACAATATTTCCTGAACCGATATTCTTTAGGAGGAATACTAAATATGGATAAGTCTTTCTGGGACACAAGGCTTTGGTCGGCCCGAGGTTATAGTAGAAGACACTTGCCCAAGGTGCCACGCAGTGGTATTGAATCCGGAACCATGTGGTTGGTGAGCAAGCTACTTACCACACAGCTACTGATGATCAACCACGAAGTCCCAGGTTGCTCTGGTGGAGCAAACTCTTAATGGAAAGCATTTTTTTCTTAACTAATGCCTTTGTTTACCGGTTATATATTATGAAATGCATCGTGTTACAATTTTGTGTAAGATAAGTGACTGTCATTTGCAGGAGGTCGGGGAATGATATCGTACAGTCCTTGCTACAAAATTGCCAGATTTTAACAACATTTGTTGATAATGTAAGAATTTTAACATATAAAATAAGACAACATGCAGTATAATAATATTTGCTTTGAAATCTGTGTTGTGCCTGTTTTTTTTTTGTAATGTTGACAGAATAAATGCACATAAATTTTTTTTTTTTTTGCCAAACTCATTTACGAGTGTAAGTTATTTTGATTGATGGAGAATAAACGGATCCGACGAGTGATGGAACAAACTTATTCTGAGAAAAATATGTATAAGAGCCAAACGACACTGAAGGCGGTAGCTGATATTGATAAAATTGGAAACTTTGATGCTGTAAGTATTACTTTCTAAGCCTAGTAATACGTCTCTTTTGCCGAACCATTAGGTTATGAGGAAGTAAACACACCAGCATCGGTTGTCAAGCGATGTTGGGTGAGGGACATACACAGACACACAAACACACACACAAACATATACATATACATATATACGACGGGCTTCCTTTCAGTTTCCGTCTACTAAATCCACTCACAAGGCTTTGGTCGGCCAGCTGTCTTGGGGAAGGCAACTACATAGCCCCCCGGTACTCAACTGGTACTTATTTTAAAGAGATATGAAAGATCCCGAACGAATGAAAGGCAAAATCATCCTCGACGGGATTTCAGCTCAGAGCGTAAAGACGGACAAAATGCCCCTACGCATTTTTGCTCGGTGAGCTATCGATTCTGCCACTTCACCACCTTAAACGTATAACTAATATTAACAATCATATATACGAATGTATGACGTATTTAAAATGAATTTCATCTATGTCTTTTATCTCAAATTTGCGTATTTAAGATTTTCTACTTTATTCTGGCCATGTAGTTTTGTTACCTTCCGGCGGCTGTATTACCTTCCGGTAAATTCCATTCTCTATTGACAAACATACAACAAATTGCTCTGGATAATGTGTGAAACCTGCAGTAGGAATGAATACACCACTCATCGATGGTTCACAAGCTTTTTACATTGCCTATATGAAGGAGAACTCCAAACCTGGTGTAATATAGCATGGAATGCTGAATGACACAGTACATCAGAGGTGAAATGACACAACTGTCGACTTACTAGTAAAATCAACAAAATGTTACGTGTCGCCTCGAATATATTAGCTCCAAGAGTCATTGTTTCAACCGCTGGAAAACAAATTAACTGTGTATAAATGAATTCTCTACACGTTTATATTTTACAGCAATAATATGTGGAGCAAAACGTTCTTTATACTTTAAGTAATCTTAAGTAACAAGCTGCATCATATACCTCCGTTTTGAGATGTTCATGTGAATTTTGTTAAAGAATCAAATTATTTAAGCGTATCACCGATACGATAAAATTACATAAAACATTTTCCATTGACGTAAAATTGAAAAATAAGTAAAAAGATGTCGAAGAAATATTGGCTCTGACTAATGAAATTGCAGTAGATTTCATGCACAAACTTAGAGATACTATTGAAGTGAAAATAGCCTTGCAGCAGTATTCCTTTCAATCGAATTTTTTGTACAAGATCTATGTCATGCCGCCATAACTATGAGACATGAGTCTTTGAAAACTATATATCTTGCATTCACGCTTCTGAACTACATATTAACTTTAGAAACATGCTTGCATTAATTTATGTAACGAGAATTCACTGTCAAAAGACGTGTATTTGTATTTATGAAAGAATGTTTCAAGTGATATTTTTTATTCATTTATATTGTCGATATGTATTTAATCATTATATAATGCGATATTCAGTTCAATCTATTCAGATTAAATATAGTTCATTTACTTTCGGCAACTTACGCATATTAATATTTCTAAAAGCTCTGTCGATATTGACGAATTCGGATATGCAATACACCTTGATCCTTTGCTGAATAAGCTACTTACCGAAATTCCTATTTTTATGATTTTCAGTTCTATTTGATAAGTGGTGGAGACATATAATGAATATGTAATGATTACAGTGATAAGTGTTCGATCCACTGAGAGTGCGTCTATGTGTTCTGTCGATATGTTATCAGAAACACATTTTCGTTAAATTGCACTCTTTTCGGGTAAAAATTATGATTATCATGCGGTACGCAGACAGAAGCTCTGCTCGTAATATTATTTCTGTGAACAGTTTTTAATGAAAAAAGCAACTAATGAGTTAAATATTGGAGAAGATCCCTAGTATTTCCTCTTACTGGTAAAATGCACGTGCTGTCAATGAAACAAATCATGGTGAGTAGAATTAATATGCAGTCTTGACCGACTTTATATCAAAGTTCACTTTGCAGTCAGTTGAGATAAATGTACTCGCTGTAGAAAATACGAAGTCACTGAAAGGTGGTAAACAGTAGATAGGAGTAAAGACAGCCAAAAATTCTAAAGGTTACACAGACGACGGAAATTGAATGAATTAAGTTGCAGTCTCGTGTCTCGTGTCATGATATATATATATATATATATGCATTTACGTACATAATACATTTCTCAGCAAATCTTTCTTTATCTATCTCTTCCTATACTTTTCCTCTTAAGCGGTAAGCTTATATCAGATTTGTTAAAAGTTATCTCTCTTGCTTTTTTCCGTTTTGGCTATTGCATTTACAATGTGATTATATATATATATATATATGTGTGTGTGTGTGTGTGTGTGTGTGTGTGTGTGCGCGCTCGAGTGTATGTGTGTGCGTGTGTTTTAGATATGTGTGGCACGTACTATCAATATAGGTGATAAAACGCATTGTGTTGATAATCGCTAGCAAATTACAGATTCATAAACCGCAATATCATTCATTCTCTTATTGGGAAGTGAAAAAAGTTATTTTTATCGTAAGTACTGAATGTGAACATCATATTCTCTATACATACAAAGTAACATTAGCATTCAATTTGAAATACTGTCTATTATTTACTCTGAATGCACCACTCACATCTTTCAAATTCATGTCATAGTCGTGTAATCAAACAGATATTCTTTTGTATGAAACCTAATTATTTTCCTTCTCTAAATATGACACTCACAAGATGTATGCGGCGAGAAAATAGCTTGTTGACTCGAAAACGTATAATAAAATGGTGTGCGTCTGAATTAAATGAACGCAAATGGTTTTAATCAATATTTCTCCAATATATGGATTTTCTATTGATTGATACACAACGTAATTTAGAAAAGTTCATCCGTTTTCAGACAACCCCAATCTGCAAGAAAACAATAAACCTATTGAACGATCGCCGAGAAACTTTAAATAGAACCTGAAAGTTAATAAAAACTGATATTAAAAAAAAAGTCAACGGAAGAATTTACTGTAACAGATAGTGAAAGCGACGAGAGGTGAAGATGTATGCTTTTTATATGATTTCCTTTACGAAAGTAGATAAAGGTTATTGAAGTAGGTGGATATACAAGAAGGAGATAAAAACACGTTATAAAGTGAAACTAACACTTTAGCTATCCCAACATTTGTAAAGATTCTGGAGACGAAAGCGATTTAATGAGGAACACTTGATATATTGTTTGTCAAATACTTATACTAGTTATCTCCAACATTGGTTCAAACCAACGCTTTTTAATGGATCGAGTACGCTTAAATAAATCGAAACAAGTACTAGTACTTGAATCTATATATTTTACATAACTATGAAGGAAAAGAGTAAAACAGCGCGACTGATATTTGAACGGAGGTGTTAAAATAATATTAGCATTATCCAGTCTCTTACTTGTTTTACTATATACGGCACTGACAATACGAAGAAGAAGAAGAAGAAGAAGAAGAAGAAGAAGAAGAAGAAGAAGAAGAAGAAGAAGAAGAAGAAGAAGAAGAAGAAGAAGAAGAAGAAGAAGAATTTCGCAAGCAGAGCCTATTCATACATATATCATAATGTTGGAAAAGTGAGTTTGTCGACTAATATCAATGGTTGCACAGGAAACTAACGCATACGTTGTGCAAGTAGAACTAATGGTTCTTCCTGTACAAGGTAACATATTTTTCAAACAAGACTGCATTCGGTGTTCTAAATTAAGTGTTCCTATCCCAAAACACCCAAATAACATACAATAAAAATTAATGCTTAAAATAATGCGATCTACCAAAAACACCTGAAACCATCTGTCCAGTGATAATATATTTTAGTTATTTTAGCTTCTAAATGTAAGCAGTCAAAATGTAACCCGATATGTATGACAGATAAAACGTGACATTCTTTAAATTAGGTGTAAGAAATTTAAAACTGTTGTCTCTCTACGAATATTGCTATAAATTGAGATTGCTTATTCAATACCAACACTATAAAAATCAGGTTTTATCGCTTAGCAAGTTCTGTTGTTACCGTCTTTACCGGCGTTTAAGACGATTTTTTGCATAAGCTACCCCACTAATTTATTATTATATTTTGTGGAAGAAATTAAATAATCTTCGTCAAACATTCATAAGTGGGTATATCATTCGTAACACTTCGCATTAGGTGTATAGCAATTTACTGTTACATTAAGAATTTTAAAAAGCGCATTTCGTACGCCGGCATATACGGTACGCAGATTCCTAAATCTGACCTTCAATTTGGAGATAAAAATCTAACACCATAGTAAAGAAACTGCACTGATATACATGCAAAGTCTATTACAATTTTTCATTGATAATGAAGTAGAAAGCAAAATAATAAATTACAAATACGTCTTATGCAGGCAGCTCGTATTATTTAGCTTGCAAAATACAGATTTGTCTCAGTTTTACATTGTACACGTGCTACAAAAACTCCTAGGGGGATTAAACACCCTTTTAAATTTTCCAGATGAAAGGCAATATCTAATGCGAACAGTTTAAATAAGTGCAATTAAAAGAATTAAAATGTTATAAATGACATGTTTAACGACAGCATATTTGGATATTGTTTGGCTTGCTGAACAGATTGAAGAATACACTCTGTTTTGAATACTTATATTTTATTTCCAAATTTATATATACTTACATAAATTCTTGCATACATTTACTCGTCGCTTTATTCGATTCTTCAATAGGAAAGGTGTTACAGCTGGGAAAGAGAAGTCGGTTGATATGAAGAATTTAATAAAGTGATGAAGAAAGGTAGAAAGAACGCAATATGTCTACACTATATTATCCTCCACACTTCTCTTAACAACGAGAAGGGTCCTGTCAGAGGGACCTGGTTGATCACTCTATTTTATAAAGCTTTTCAAGTTAGAATAAACATGCAACGATGTTTTATGAGCTGGCTATTTAGTTTCTGAAATTTCTGTATATATATATATATATATATATTTATATATATATATATATATATATATATATATATATATATATATATATATATATATATATATATATATATATATATATATATATATATATATATATATATATATATATATATATAATATATTATTATTAATATCTAGAAATCAATATTAGAAAATTCATCAGAAAGATTGTGTAGAATAATTGTTGTATTAAAACTATATGTAAATATGTATAAGTATAAATATATAATATAATAATAATAAATATGTCAGTTTAAAAATTTACTATACTTGATACTTGTAACCCTTGGTAAGCGGAATATATTGGTCCTGTACATTATTGATTCTGTGATGTAGAAATTTCTTGAAGCCCGGGAGAGAATTCAAACTAATAAGATAAGACATCAATAAGAAATATGCATTATTACACGCTAAAAATTAGTAACTATCCATAAAATATCTTCTTTATAAATTGTCACTAGAAGTACGAAACAGAATGCTTCGAGGATCATTTTATGGCTCAGCATACCCCCACCTTGTTACTATTCAAATCGCTTCGTGAGCAATTTATATCATGACTGCATTATATTCATTATCACTAAACAAGCAAACATTTTTCAGTCAAGAAAGATCATGCTAATTTCTTTCAAGGCCATTAACATGTAGTCATTAAATATATCCAGAAAACACATAACATTGTATCTATTTATCAATCATTCGGAATGACATCTTTCGAAATTTGAGAATATCAGGTTTCTTTTCCTATAATGATTTTTGAAGTTTACTAGGCACAAGAAGATGCAGCAAGATTGATTCTCGAAAGATATACAATCTAAACAACTGCTTTTAAAAATTTATGTAAAACTGTAGGACCTTTTTAAAGCATCTGTACCCTTCATACTAAATTATTCCACGTACATCTGGAATGAACATGCTAGGTTTCGCATAAAAAACATTAGTTGACGTTAAATGTTTCGGCACATTTCTAGGTCTTAATCAAACAAATGTATTAAGGTTTTTTTTACTCTGCTAGAACAATTCTTCTCTGTTACGAAAAATGTTTCCCCATTCAAACTCTATCGCAAATCAAACCGATTTCCATATTTCTACTGTGGCTGAGAATGAAACGTTACACTGAATATTTTACCAAAACCGGTGTCTAGAGGCCTAAGACTATCTCTACTCATCTATAGCAGGTTCGTCGTTAGATAGTTTCATGGTTAATTGCGGCAATGAATTCAGTTGTTTGAGAGGACCCGAAAAACTCTCTCAATAGAGTAAATACGGAAAAACTTTATGTATTCTGAATATTTTCATACTATACACTTTCTTAAATTTGAAGTTGAATCTAACAGAATATCACCTGAAGCATAATTGCACAGTTTCCCTTTAATCACGATAATGAATGCAATATTTATCATCATTTCTCAGATCAGTACATTTACATATATTTCATCATTAAGAATGTAAACTACATAGTGCACTACACTTATGACACCCTAATATTATGCAAGCATAAGGTTGTGAGGTTGCAGAGTTTTTAGCACGGCGGGTAAAGTGCTTGGTGGCATTTCTTTAGTCTTTACCTTCTGAGTTTATATCTACCGAGGTCGACTTTGCGATTTATCATTTCGAAGTAGTTAAATTATGCATCAGTTGAGCACTAGAGTCAATATAATCAACGTATCCACACCCGGAAATTGTTGGACGTGTGCCAAAAATTTTAAACCAATGTTATGCAAGCATTCATAGGTCATTCGGTCATGACAAAATGTTCATGATTAGGCCAAGTTAGGCTAGAACTTTCTGAATTTGCTAAATATGAAATCACAATGACAATACTATTCTGAACAGTAGAATAAATTCTTTCAGACATACATATATATGTATAATTATCTATCTATTCCCTCTCTCTCTCTCTCTCTTTCGCTCTCTTTCTGTTTATACATGTGTGTATGTACATGTGGAAATATATGTGTGTAAATATATATGTATATATATATGTATATATATATAACAGTATAAATAATATATATATATATATATATATATATATATATATATATATATATATATATACATATATATGTATATGTATATACGTACATATATATATATATGTATATATGCATATATGGGTACGGACATCACAAAGCGTAAACAACATGAAATACCAAAACAAACATTGCTATGATAACAACGAGAGAAACAAATGGAAAATACGACAAGTAGCATGAAACACGACCCTTCATCAGTTGTCAGCTGTCCATCTACTCCTCATTTCGAGCAATTAACGCCAATATGAGGCTTCGAAAAGGTAGTTGCTCCCGCGAACCAAAATAAAATTTAAGATTTGCGGATGGTCAAATTTCGTAACAAAACAAGACAGTGGAATCATAAAACAAACCAAACGAAAACAAGCATGGAAGGCCGTTAGGCCAGACGAGGTAAGGTAGCGAACGCTGAGGAAATGGAATGTTGTCTTTGACAAGAGAAAAGATAGAAGAGGAGACGGGTAAAAATTATATATATATATATATGTGTGTGTGTGTGTGTGTGTGTGTGTGTGTGTGTGTGTGTGTGTGTATGCATGTATGTATATATGTATACCTACTACCTATGTAGGAAAATCTGTGTGTTGGTGTTTCTGGAGTTGTTATCTAACTCCTCCTACATCGTTGTATTGATTTTGAGGATACTTGCCACGTAAGTAGGACTCATGTGTGAAAACCTCACGGCATACTCAGATTGTTGAACAAATCGATAATAGGCCCCCTGGAAGAGTAATAACTCATTCGCCCCTGGAAGGGATCCTTGTATATAGCCAAAAGAAACAATATATTCATTTTCCAAAATTACTTGGCATAAATTAAATTGAGTATTTCTTAGTATTTGAAATGTTAGATTTATTTTCGCAATTTATCCAGTACAACACTTAAACAAGTAAATAGTATTTTCTTAACATAGGTCCACTTATTTCGGTTAATGACTTATTCACGAATATACCAACACTAGCGCCGCTGAGGGTAATCCCGGGAACGCACAAAAGTCCTTTTCAGAGTAATTTACTTTGAATTGTTATTATTTCATATCTAATTAGCTTATTATTAGGTAACATGCTTCACAGTTTTAGCATACATACTTTATTAGTATTTCCTCGTAAGTTCTATATACAATAGGAACCCATTAAACCTTTTTCGGAGATACATTATTTGAATTCTTACAATCGGGTAACTAATTTCATGTTATTACATAACTGACTTCCCAGTATGGGTATTGAGAACTTATCGGGAATCCCTTAAAAATCTTGTCAAAGACAGTTCGGTACTCTCTGTAAATGGACAAAAATCGTTTTAAGGGCTATATATTTTGTATTGTTGTTATTGGACTGGCGAAACGGTTATGAGAACTGAACGAAGGGATAAACCTCGCTTTCCCGGGAATTACCGGGTAAGTCAGCTACTATATATATATAAATATGTGTGTGTATGTATATATATATATATATATATATATATATATATATATATATATATATATATATATATATATATGCACATACACTCATGTACGTGTGTCTTGCGTGTGCCACGTGCGTGTGTATATGTGTGTTTACGCCTGCGTGTATTCGTTTGTGTGTATGGAAATTTACTACTTGTAAATTTCTGTAGATAGAACTGGGGTTTTATTGAAACCCCACAAACAATTTAATAATGATAAAATTAGCTCTCATGCACCTGCGACATCATACCTATGAATAGAGGCTTGAATAAAATCCTTATCTTTGTACCATCATCATCATTATCACCATTGTCATTAATAACCAACATCATGCGGCAGAAGTAGCAAAGTTATCCTCACCTTCTCCGACACCACATTCTAACCGTAACCATTGAAATTGTCTTTATCGCGAAAACAAATGTCAGAGCGATTGAAATCACTATTCACATCAGCATCACCATTAATATTAGAACTAGTAGATGTATTATAATTTTCACCACCCAGTCATTCATCACTACAAATATCTTCACTCAAACAAGGTTATTAACACTAACTTTACTACTGTTGTGTATACTTTCAACATCAACAAATACTTCAGCAAATGCATTAATTTATGAGTATTTCAAGTGCTATCATTTAAATCTTCATACGCTTTCTCGATTCTTCAAATTTCTATAGTGCATTTAGAATCTCATGGCCAAGGGCATTTCGCACACAAAAGCTTCATTCAAAGAAGGCTAGGCTGAAATTCCTTACTTATTTATACGATACAACCGGAATCGTATGTTACATGTAATGATAAAAATACCAAAGATATTAAAATAATGTCTATAGTGATAGATAAAATTATAAACAACGGATATACAGCTTAAGCAAATAATGGAAAACAATTTAAAGGGGAGATGCTTTATATGGGAATTGCCCGAGGCTAATTTAAGAGAATTAGTTGGTTGCATATATGTATATATATATCAAACCAATACGTTCAAGGAAAATTATTCACTGAGAAGAAATGAACCTTAAACATGTCAGTAATATAGATGTTTTCTATAAAGTTATTTATTTATCTTTACATGAAATATTAGTATTAGTCGGTCTATCTTTTGCACAGTGCTTAGAGGTGATCGATATTTAGTTATGAAAGTTGTTTCATTGTTGATGTGCTGCTATTACTATGTGCCATCGGCAAATTGATATCAGAGGAAGTTCCTATGATTCGATTGTTTCTTACCGGTGTTTGTGAGTGTATTTTCACTGACTCCAGTATTCGAATTTGGGATCTATGCAAGAGTCATGAGCACTCTTAAGAACATTCTGATTTTCCCTATGTGTCTCTCGCTGTACACCCTGAGTATGTAATTTCATAGATATAGTTTGCATAAGTGCAGACGAAGTTATTTTGTTATTCTGAACAGTTACCATTTTTACAAAGCGAATTACATCGTTTGAAAGCATAAACCACAGTTGGATATTCCGCATTTTAATATTGTTGGTTCTGTTGATTTTATGTGAAGTTTGGCCCACGTTAACATTTGAATCGGTTGATTTGAGCTGATTTTCCTTTTCAAAATGATATATATTTGGCTCCTCTCAGAATTCGGTTTAGATGACAAATTCTAAAACACCATATCCTAAAACATACAGTCACTGAGAAAGGGCACTTTTCTCAACCGATGTCTTCAACTATATACCGACATAGATTGCAGAAGACACTCCAAGACAATGAAATATTTATAAAAGCTATACATCTACAAAAGCCAAAGGTATCTTAGTGAAACCTAATAAACGCAAATATATAATCAGAATGTGAAGTACATTACATTGGAGTAACTTTACGATCCATAAAGCAATGCATGTCTCAGAGTAGATCGGAAACTATAATACGAAAATGCAGACAAATACAAGTCAAGTCGATTAACATATCGACACAGGCAAATGAGATGCAATCAAACTTTATGGTTTCTTCCTTATATACGTTTAGCGATTACACCGATTACACAACTCAACAATAACATATTTCAATTAATATGGAAGAAGTAGACTAAATGAGAAAATCTACCTCAGTCATCAAGCTTTCTGCTGCTGCAACTACGAACAGCCATCCATCGGCAATATCTACGATGTATATATATATTGTGTATGTATGTATGTATGTATATAGACATTTGTATTTATGTGTATACACATGCACAACAATCGCACATACGCACGCACACACACAGCACACACAGGTACGCACACACACATATATATGAGATCAGAATACAATAGAAATTTATTGTATCATTTATTTTAACAACAAATTTCATAATCTTTACACCTGTTTCACTTGCAAAAAATAATGCTGTGCGATATCCATTGAGCAGACGATTACATTATCACATTGAAACACAAACATTTCAGGGGACAAGAGAGAATTAATCCATAGGTGTATACAAACCTAAAATTCACACAGTTTTGCAAGAATGTGTGTAAATTTAAGAGAACATTCTATAGAGACCAATTAAGAAAAGAAAGATATTTTTATTTTATCAGTAAAATAAAGATAGAGTGAAAGAAGCTAAAGCGAAATTTATAGTCAGGATATTCAAGGAAGATAAGAAATTCAGTACCTAAACTATAACACATCAAACACCTTCTAAGCTGCGGGACCTGCATCAACCTTATTGAAAACACAGCGTACAGAGTTTTACCGTAAGGACAGATGTTTAACGTAAGGACAGATATTTACCGTAAAAAATCGCTTTACCTGTTCTTCAAGAAACTTAATATACGCTATGAAATGCCAATGATGTAATGAAGATTAAATAGGTCAACCAAAGCTTACTCATAGAAATAGAATGACTATTCACCGACAACAAACACGAGAACCCAGTACTAGACAGATTCCTCTGACCGGACACAGATATATGTGCAAAAAATAAGACTCCCAAATTCCAGGTCTTCCCACTTTACCTATGTTCAGCGAATACCACAGATGAATCACAGATAAACAAAGAAAATAGTTTCATACAGAATTATAAATCAAGACTTAGCAAACTTTAACAGAGTACATCCACAAATAACTATTCACATACAAAATTCATTCTTCCATTTAAAATGAAGAACCTACACAGCTAAATACCTTTAGCCACTGGGTCACATGCAAATACTTCTGTCCACTCTCCCACCAGACAGATTAAATGTGGAGTGCCTTGATTTTAGCTAAACACGCTCACTCAACCGTGTCAGCCTTCTTTTTTAGGCACAAAATATAATCACATGACACTAACGCAACAAACAACTATGATAATTTATTCAGGATTTATTAGTAGATGAAATGGCTAGATGTTGTTGAGCATGCAATAGTTGTAAAAACTTAACTACCCGTAAACAAACACTCATACAATCCTATATACGTATATATCACTTTACTTACATTTGCCAACATACATTTATATACGTAAGTACATGCATGCACCTTCACAGACATACAAAAGCGTTTGAGTATACAATTATGCACCCACATATGCATGCACGCATACGACGAGTGCACATCGACATTAAAGGACACTACTACGTTGATATTTCCTCCGTTAAAAATCGCCTACGGAAATACCACAGCGAAAACATCGAGGTGTCCACTAACACCACAGAATGGAACATTACAAACCTAAGAATAAAAGAAGCAATCCTCATTAATAAGTCTAAATCCGTATTAACAACATAACTGTGCTATACACAATTGATTGTCCGTTATGATAGTGTTATCTAGGGCGCCTAGCCTCTATATACACAAACTAATGAGCAGAAAATCTAGTTCCCAACATTATATCTCCCATGTTTTCCTGATGAAAGGGACTTAACCTCCGAAATATCGTGTATATAAATCACAAGTGGTATATGAAATTACTTTTATATTAGAGGAATATATTAGAGAAGTGCACATCCAGAGTAAAGAATACCTCTTTAAAAATGAAGCTACAGAATTACCACACCTAAGACATCCAAGTCTAGACTGATGCCACCGATCGGAGCCTGAAAGGAAAAATACCCATCCTTATTTGCTAAAAAAACAAGCCGCTTGATAACAACAAAACTGACCTGCACATTGCAGATTAGCTAATGTAACAATACTGCCCTGCGCAAGTCCCCTACACATACACACACATCAGAGCACAAAAGCTAGGTTGCAACACTAAATTTCTGATTTCTATTCCCCGAAAAAGCAGCGGTCTTAAGCCGCAAATATTGAAATATAATATAAAGCATAATTGTAGGTTATTGACTTATTTTAATTTTTAGTACTTGCATTGTTATGGTTTTGAAACAAGCTTCTTGGCACACACATGCACACTCATACGTGTGTTCGTATGTGTGTGTGTGTGTGTGTGTGTGTGTGTGTGTGTGTGTGTGCGTGTGCGTGTGTGTGTGTTTATATATAGAGAGGGATCGATCAGGTAGCTATAATGTTATGGTAGCAATGTACAAGCAACAAGGTAACAATGAACTCAATACCAAAGTTAAGTAAAGATACATAACTTTTACATTTGCAGTTTCATGTATTCAATCAGCAAATTGTAATTAGGAATTACTGATAAAATATATAATATGTAATGTCAGTTATGAAATATTTAAGATTGGGAGAAAGTGATACGGAAGTTAGTAGAAGCTGTCGCTAATAATTAGAAAAATGTTGCACATATTTACGAGAGAAGAAAAACTGAATGTGAAATAGAGACGGAGAGATGTTAATTTAAATGTTCAAATGCAAATTATTAAAAAAGTGTTCATATTGGTAAATGCAATGAATGCCCATGTGATTAAATGCATTTGTACAAACTTTATGTAGTTCACTATATTAAATACCAGTATTATTTCTTACTAATCCATCTGTTTAACTTCGAATTCAGTCTTTTCATGGTACGTTGAAAATGATATTTCCATTTTGAACATCGGAAATAAAGGTAAACTATGACATTAAACGGAGAACAATATGTATCCCTGAAATTTGTAATAAGTTCCAATGGCTTTACATGCTTCACATTTTTGTGTTCAAGCATAATTTTCACATCTTCTCCACCACTCTCTTCCCCATCTGTCTTTAAATAGAACTTAAGTCTATTTGTATTCATGAATTATCTACAAGTTTCCGATAATTCAAGCAGACTATCATATCTTGTAGCAATCACTGTAAGATATTTCCCCTTTCAAATGATATTTGCAAATAAAAGTGCATCACAGTTTTGATCAACCGAAAGCAAGATAACCATTCATTGACTGATTAATTCCATCTCGTGTATCTTGATATTTAGATTGTCATCTCTTCCTACTTCATCTCGAATCCACTATACTTAACGTTCTACTGCTTTCACTTCACCCCCACAAAACTATTGTCACCAACTTCTAACTGACATTTCGTATGCAACTTTCAGGAAAGATACCTCATTATAATCTAATGATTCTAGTGTTAATATTATATAAATTGTAGTTCTCCATTTTTGTTCATTCAATAAATATCTATTTTATTCTACTTTCATTGTTAATTCGTTTTTACCTTCGTTAGTGATTGCATTTTACTATACAAGAACTTTGCTATCACTATGATTGCTTTAGTAAAACATTTTAGGCAATATATCTCATATTACGTAAAATATCAAGAAAAACCAACTCAAACTTGCTACTAAAGTTATCGTCATTCTCATTGAAACTTAAATTTAAATAAAAGAAATGACACGGAGAGGACTTGCCTTTGATGAATGCAGCGAAAACTAGAAACAGATTTCAAACTTTGGATTTAAGTCAAAGCTTCTATTCCACACAACTCATTCGAACACAATTTTGACGAGATATTCCGTCCGATGACAAAGCAATGAACTAAATTTTATGATAAATGAATTCGGGAGAAAATTTGAACTTAAAAGAAATAAGTTTTACCCCAATATCAATATTTTTTAAACATTATTTAAATTATCCACATTTGAAGGATATTTGTCCTCATCTTGTCTGTTGTTAACACAACTTTTTGGCTGGTATAACCTCCAGCCTTCATCAGGTGTCTTAGGGAAATTTCAAACTGGGTTCTCATTCCAAATGTATTTCTCAATGGTGTTATTATTATTATTGTTCAGTAGTTTTATTTTTATAACGTGCTTTCACTTCACTACCAAGCGCAGCTCTGTGTGCCTTGGGTATGTGCTGTGGTTTGCTGTGATACTCTTATGGTTACTGTATTGAAAGTGTTTTGCGTAGGATGTGTGCAGTGCCCAGTAGTACAATTTTCTGTATGTTATATATATTTGCAAGTCCTGGTGTTTTTGTTATGTATTTGTCTGAATATTTTTTTATTATACCTAAAGCACCTACTATGATAGGAATTGTTTCTGTTTTTAGATTCCACATTCGAGTTACCTCTATTTCCAGGTATTATTATTATTATTATTATTATTATTATTATTATTATTATTATTGAGTGACAGAGCAGTGCATGCCATCAAAATGATACTGGGGTAAAATATACGAAGCCCATTATGCCCATCATGACTACCCGTATGATAAGGGTACACGAAGAATATGCAAAACAACCATATGTGCGCGACATGGTGATCTCATATCAAGATAAACAGCGCATGACCTCGCAGGTGGGGCCCGATTAGAATTATCTTCCGGTCGAGTAGCCCAAACCTGGATAAGGTTTGTGTAAGGATGTTGAGCAAAACATCCATGTTTTCAAAGGTGAATTATTCAAACCCCTGAGAATTCTTCTCAATACATGGCTATGATGCTCCCCCACTACTTCTGCTCATGAGCAGATATGCACATATCGTCAGTCACCAAAGTACATTCTCAACTGGTTAAGGTCAAACAACTGACTGCTTGCTGTAGCCCATCTTTTATACCAAGACAAAAATTATTATTATTATTATTATTATTATTATTATTATTATTATTATTATTATTATTATTATTATTATTATCATTCAGTAGTTTTATTTTTATAACGTGCTTTCACTTCACTACCGAGCGCAGCTCTGTGCGCCTTGGGTATGTGCTGTGGTTTGCTGTGGTGCTCTTATGGTTACTGTATTGAAAGTGTTTTGCGTAGGATGTGTGCTGTGCCCAGTAGTGCAATTTTCTCTATGTTATATATATTTGTAAGTCCTGGTGTTTTTGTTATGTATTTGTCTGAATATTTTTGTATTATACCTAAGGTACCTACTATAATAGGAATTGTTTCTGTTTTTAGATTCCACATTCGAGTTACCTCTATTTCCAGGTCTTTGTATTTGGAAAGTTTTTCCATTTCTTTTAGAGAGACGTTGTCATCTGCTAGTATTGATACATCAATTAGAATGCATTTATTATTATTATTATTATTATTATTTTTTATTATTATTATTATTATTATTATTATTATTATTATTATTATTATTATTATTATTATTATTATTATTATTATTATTATTATTATTATTATTATTATTATTATTATTGCCTTTACACAGCTTCTAATGTTGGAGATGTACTATGGTGTCAGTTGTTCACTACCAGTGAACTAAGGTAAAACCTCTTAATCTTCGAGCACCTTCCGGAGTATTCGAGCGTTTCCAAGCAGTACTGTCTTCTGCAACTGCTCCACACATATTGCAGCCCCTATTTGTTCCGTGTAACTCTCGAGAATTTTACTCACTGTTTCCAGGGCTCCGACAATTATTGGTACTACTACTACCTATTTCATCACCACAACTGCTTCATTTCCCAAGCTAACCGGTGATATCTATCGACTTTTCTTTCTTCCTTATCGCATACCGTGTTGACAGCTGGGCATGCTATATCTATGATCCAGCATCGTTTACTTTCTTTCTCAATTAAGACTATGTCTGGCTTCCTATTCTCTATCTCATGGTCGCACTGAATTATAAAATCCCTCAGGATCTTTGCTTTATCATTTTGGATGATGCCTTCGGGTTTGTGGTCCTAGCAATCATTTTTTTCTTTGTCAAGTCCATACCTGTTGCAAAGTGTCCAATGGACAAGCCTTGCTATATTGTCGTGACGTCTCTTATATTCCTTCTAGGCTAGTGGCGTATATTGGCTGGTAATATGCCATACTTTTTCACCATTTTGTCTGCAGATTCTGCTCTTATCACTTTCTGCTGTCTTGTCTACTCTGTATTTCATGTAGCTTGTTCTTAGTGCCTGTTCTTGGGCAGCACAGATTAGAGCCTCCATTTCCGGTTTTAAATCACTTTTAAATCTGGAATCGATGTAAGCGACTATTCACCTTCAATAACATTGCAGGCCTTGTACCCAACTTTGAAGCAATTATGACTAAAGGTGGCGAGCTGTAATAATCGTTAGCATGTCAAACAAAATGCTTAGCGGCATTTCTTCCAGTAGGTTTCTTCGTAAACTCTAATTCCTTTGAGATGCTCTGTGTGTTGTCATTTCAGGATTGATAAAATAAGTGCCAATTGAACAAGTGAGTCGACGTGATTGACGAAGCCCTATCAACAAAACTGTTGGCTTTGTGCCAAAATTGGAAAACGTTTATTATTGTTGCTGGTGTTGTTATCGTTATTTCAAAAGGAAGGAAATTTATTCCAAACAATTTTTATAACTCATGAATAATAGGCGTTCATATCTCTTTCGCGTGAGATCATTGCTTCGAAATATTAGAGTAAATTAGAGTAAATTTTGGAATATATATCCTAAACCATCTTCATTCCAAATCGCCTTATATTCTTTATTAGTAGACTTAAATATTCATCCCTAAATTCAACCGTGAATTAACAATGATTAAGGCAACAAAATTCAAAACTAATTCACCGAATTAAACGTTTGAAATTACATTTTAGGCTAACCTTATGACCGTCAAGTTTCTCGATAACGCACTTAACCTCGACCGCTTGCAGCTCTCTTCTTACGGAAAATCTAATAAACTGCTCCATTATAAAGAGATTTTTTGCTTTTGTTTTTTTCTTATAACGTATAATATATTTGAAACAATGCAGATAAAAAAAAACCTTACCCCTATGACTTTTCCAAATTGTTTACATCCACAGCATTGCAATGATGCACATGAACGAAACAAATTACCCGAAAAAGTTATGTCATGTAAAACATCCAACAGCTCACAAACTTACTGAAATAGAAACGGAAAATAAGACATCATATCAACCAAAGTCGATTCTATAATTCGGAGCTAAAAGATACTGCATCTTATTAAATGTTCTACAAAATATTCAAAAGTAATTTCATAAAATGTTTTCATATACTACTCACGCCATTTAGCGAACTTTACCCAGAATGAACTAAGTGGCACTCCTACGTCAATTAAATGTTCGTAAACATGCACCAACATTAAGTTAGAATTCGTATAACAAAGCTTCGAAGCATGTTATGTGGACCGATACAGTATGAGTAAACTAGGTTTTATATATTGCAGTGAACATTCGAATTCATTCCCGAGAAACATTATATATATATTCCACTATCACTGTAGATGCGCAGACATGAATTTGCCGACGTACCAGTAACAAAAACGTATATAAAAAAAAATTAGTGACAAAATGCGTATTGTCAAACCTTCTAATCGTCCAAACGTATCATGAAATCTTCCCAATGTATATTTAACATATCTGAAATGTTACCATTTTTTAGCAGCCATTCACCGATGATATATTCCTGTAAACCTCAGAACGATACTCAGATGGTGCCAAGCATGTATCATATGAAATAGGTGTTATTTTCCTAGACCTTAGATTCCATTTCCAAACGATTTCTTTTCTAATAAAAGTAGTTCGTATAAGTAGCATTTTAATTAAATAAAACCACATTTTACCATTTTGTTTCGATTCAAGCACTTCTCTAAGAATTAAAAGCGTCTCAATCATAATAAATCTAAATTTAATTAGATGAAAGTATTTTTTATACCGTGACTGTCCCCTCTTTAGTTTCCCCTTTTTACGTGTTATCTCCTGATCCCAATCATACTGTTCAATACTACTATGTGTCTAACTATTCTTGAACATTACATGTGCAATATTTTATCAATAGTCCGTCATTGAGAAGGCACACCAAAAGTTGTAATTCTGGAAGTTTGTTGACTTTAGCATTTCTCTCACACTCTCTCTCTCTCTCTCTCTCAATCTCTCTCTCTCTCTCTCTCGCTCACTCTCTCTCTCTCTCTCTCTCTCTCTCTCTCTTTCTCTTTCTCTTTCTCTCTCTCTCTCTCTCTGTATATGAATGTATATATATATATATATATATATTTACATAAATATACAGGGATTAGCATTGAGTTGCTTCTCCAACAAACTGAAAATTTAGAAATAGCAGTCAAAGAACTACTGATTCTAAACTACAAATTTTTCTCTGAACGGATGGCGATATTTATGGCACACATAGAACAAAAAACCGGAGGGAAAAGCGTAAACAAAACAAGTCCTTAGTTAATTGGATACGAATCGTTTCATGGTTAAGCGAATGAAAATTTCACTATTCCAATCTTCAACCCAAATATTCTGATAAATTTGAAAGTGTCTCTAAAAAAATTCACTGTAATTTTTGGCCATGCGACACCAAAAATCAACGATAAGAAAGGCACTTACGAATTCATCGGCCAGTGAATTCAGGCATCTCACCCCAAAGAAATCCATTCCATGTGCGTCACAAATAGTCCCGTATGAAAAGAAGTCCCGTGTGGAGGGATTACGGTTTAACCATCTAACTTAGAGATATCAAATATAAAATATACAAGAATAAGGGCAGGGAATCGTCAATTAATAATAGAATTAACAATTAACAATTTTGCCAAGTAGTTCAGTATGAAAAAACCTTTATCGGTAAAACCATTTATCATCATAAATATACAGGGATTAGCATTGAGTTGCTTCTCCAACATACTGAAAATTTAGAAATAGCAGTCAAAGAACTACTGATTCTAAACTACAAATTTTTCTCTAAACGGATGGCGATATTTATGGCACACATAGAACAAAAAACCGGAGGGAAAAGCGTAAACAAAACAAGTCCTTAGTTAATAGGATACGAATCGTTTCATGGTTAAGCGAATTAAAATTTCACTATTCCAATCTTCAGCCCAAATATTCTGATAAATTTGAAAGTGTCTCTAAAAAAATTCACGGTAATTTTTGGTCATGCGACACCAAAAATCAACGATAAGAAAGGCACTTACGAATTCATCGGCCAGTGAGTTCAGGCATCTCACCCCAAAGAAATCCATTCCATGTGCGTCACAAATAGTCCCGTATGAAAAGAAGTCCCGTGTGGAGGGATTACGGTTTAACCATCTAACTTAGAGATATCAAATATAAAATATACAAGAATAAGGGCAGGGAATCGTCAATTAATAATAGAATTAACAATTAACAATTTTGCCAAGTAGTTCAGTATGAAAAAACCTTTATCGGTAAAACCATTTATCATCATAAATATATAGGGATTAGCATTGAGTTGCTTCACTTTCAAATTTATCAGAATATTTGGGCTGAAGATTGGAATAGTGAAATTTTCATTCGCTTAACCATGAAACGATTCGTATCCAATTAACTAAGGACTTGTTTTGTTTACGCTCTTCCCTCCGGTTTTTTGTTCTATGTGTGCCATAAATATCGCCATCCGTTTAGAGAAAAATTTGTAGTTTAGAATCAGTAGTTCTTTGACTGCTATTTCTAAATTTTCAGTATGTTGGAGAAGCAACTCAATGCTAATCCCTATATATTTATGATGATAAATGGTTCATACTGAACTACTTGGCAAAATTGTTAATTGTTAATTCTATTATTAATTGACGATTCCCTGCCCTTATTCTTGTATATTTTATATATTTACATATATATATATATATATATATATATATATATATATATATATATATATATATATATATATATATATATATATATATGTATGTAAATATATATATATATATATATATATATATATATATATATATATATATATATATATATATATATGTATACACACATATATACATACACACACACATATATATACATACATATATATATATATATGTATATATATATATATATATATATATACATAGTAAACTTTATATGCAACAGAATGTTGCAGTTCTTCTTAGCTTTTTTGTATTTTCTAAACTTTTTTGTCGCTAGCCACTACACATTCTTTATTTTCTCTCTTGTTTCTTTCTGTGTTCCTTTCTGTGGAAGAGCGTAGGCTCGAAACGTTAACGGCTTTTTCATTTCCCGAGCGTTAAATTAATACGTGTGTTGTCTACACCACCTGTCTTTGTCTTTTGTTTTTTTGTGAATTCTCCCTATATATATACATGTATATGCATACCTATACATATATAAATGTATATACATATATACATGTATATATATATATATATATCCCTATATATACGTGTGTGTTTTCTATATATGAGTGCACGTGTATGCATATATGTATATATATGTATATATATGGTACGATAGGTAAATTGTGGCCATTTTATACTTTTTCATTTTGAGCATGCGCATTGTTTGTTTTTATTCTGTCGACTACATTTTATAGTAGGGTCAGATGGGCACCCTCTGTGAGAAAACACTAGCATGACGCAATTTACTCAGCCAGAAATTTGGAACCGATATGCTGTACTTCTTGTCATTCACGAAGGAAGCTCCAATACGCACATTTGAGAGTGTTTGGCTGTCAATCGGAGAAGAGTGCAATCTGACGACTTATACCGAGAGTAATAGAAATCAAACATAATGGTGTTTGGAGTGATCACTTATAATGACGACGTTATGCCTCCATTCATCTTCGCACACCGCCTCGGACTCAACACGGAGGCCTACATCAAGTGCCTGGAAGATGTTGTGCTGCCCTGGGTCAAGAGGGTGGCTGCTGGAAGACCCTGTGTCTAACAACAGGACTCTGCACCATGCCGCGCTCGTAGAAGAACCCAGTCTTGGCTGTCAGACAAATTTTGAGACCACATTACCCCTAACATCTGGCCACCTAACTTCCCAGACTGTAACCCCCTTGATTATTATGTGTGGGGCGCAGTTGAGCGAGAGACCAACGAAACCCCTTGTAACACCAAAGATTAATTGAAGGCAACGATCTTGACAGCATTCAGCAACTTAAACAAGGAAGCAGTACAGAAGAGTTGCAGGAGATTCAGAAGCCTTCTGGAGACCGTGGTTGAAGCCAATGGCGGTTTTATTGAATAAATTTACTCTTTAGTATTTGAAAATATTTTTATGTAATTATGGCAAATATATCTTTTAAAATGAGATGCTCATGTTATTTTTATTTTTGGATAATTTAGACGACAATTTGTTCACCACACCCTGTACAGAGAGATAAAGAGATAGATAGATGTCTTTATGCATATTTCTCAATAAACTAAATCTCAGATTATTTACGAAAAGAACCGCCCAACCAAATCTAGGGCCTATTTTATTTATGGAATCATTGTTTCAACTAACCGGCCATTGGATTCAAGCATCGTCATCTTGATCTAATGAAATGGTATGAAATGCACTTTCAAATATTTAGCTCCGTGCTTTCTTTTACCGTATCCATAATGCTACTATAAAATCGATCACTGGAATATTTCGATTTTTTTTTTTTAATTATTGAGACTTTAGATAAATGCATTTTAATATATATTGCATTCCTTGTTTCCTGTTTCTGTATTTATCGCAAATAATTCCATCGTTTCCAAACTGCAACCGTACTTTTGGCATTTGATCAAGCGTATTTTTGAAAATATTTCTTTTAATTTACTTGTTTCCCACGCTTTCATGGAAAAACTTTATATTTTTATTTTTCTATTCTTTTTCTTCCTTTAAGAACATAAACTGTTACACAGCTGCAACTTTCTTACAATAAAGACCGTTCCAATTATTCTAGATGCAAATTGCAATGAAGTAGAAAGAACCGGTGCATTTATTGTAAATCAATAAAATAAATTGCCTAGACAGTAAGCTGTGTGCTGCTTTTGAATCATATGCAATTAAAGCTATTAAAACTATGAAATGTATTTCATGTACACCACACTGTTGCCTTCTTCCTAAAGTGAATGGATGAAATTATATTTCTAGACAATATACTATTTTTGATATTTCTTTATTAAATAAAAAATGCAAAAACGCAATTGATGTAAACCCTATCCAAATCAGGTATTTCAACATTTCTTGCATTACAAATAGGAAATACCTCTTATGTATACCTTTAGGTGGAACGGATTTCACTTCGCTGATATACAATGTATATAATATATGTATATAGTTTATATGTTTGCACATACGTGTGTGTGTGTGTGTGTGTGAGTGTGTGTGTGTGTGTGTGTGTGTGAGTGTGTGTGTGTGTGTGTGTGTGTGTGTGTGTGTGTGTGTGAACCCGAAGTTTAAACCGAAAGCAATGCGAAAGAGAGCAGAAGTATCTATAAAGTGAAAGTACATGACTTGCTGGTTAGGGTATTGAACTCACGAACGTAAGATCATTATTTCTATTAGCGGCGATGCGTCGTGTCCTTGAACAAGTCACATTATTTCACGTCGCTCCAGTCCAACCAGCTTGCAAACATCAGTTGTTTTAAAGAGACACCCTTGTCTGTGCCACGTTGAATCCCCTTGAGAGCTACCTTAAGGGCACGCGTATCTCTGGAACGCTCATCCACTTGCACGTTAATCTCAGGATCAGGTTGTTCCATTGATCAGAATGCCAATGTTTTTTGCATTATTTAGTGACTGACAAAAGTCGTTCAAATTGAACCGTGTAGTTACAGTAATTTTTCATGTACACAGGAATATTAAGAGACGTAGATTCTATCACACTAGATGCTTTTTCACCATGTTCGTGATTCTTTCATCATCTTCGATAAAGTTTCAGATTTGCATTATTGAACGCAGATCATGAATAGTTTCCTCTTAAGTATGTCTGAGAATCGTTGTCAATGAAGATTGTTTTTATTGGTCCAAATGGGAACATGTCGGACGTCACCAGACTCGGTCTGTACGATCTATGGGGGTGGTCATTGAACATTACTATTTGGTAATTACTAGTTTTATTTTCAAATATTTGTCACGATGAATAGACATCGTTTTCAGACCCTTGCTGGGAGTGTTTTCCCTAATCGCCTTTCTAAGCTTTTTGAGTGTCTCTGTGTACCACTCACTCTTTATGGTACTGCCACGTTCCCGGAAATCAAAAAGATCAACGACCTTTTCCCCCTCCAAAACAGTCTTTGCCGATCGCAAACTCTTGAATTTTTTACAACCAATAAAAGAGAAACAATTCAATTCCATGTACTGAGCCTTTATCCCGAGATCATAAATTTACTTCGATCATCCCTCCCGCGCAATCAGATCCGATGCACTGCATTTTTATTTTCAAAAGCCTCCAGCAGGTCAAAACAGTTATTTACCTCGCTGGCTGAGATATCCATTTTGTGCAAACTTTCCAATACACGTACTCTGCCCTATCTTATATAAAAGCAATGGGTTTACTGTCCAGTTGTACTGCAACCACAAGGACTGTAGCTCCTATATCCGTGCGAATCAGTTCGCCTTTTCGATGGCGATTTTGTGTTAGTGGTTTTAATTGAAAGTTTCCACTTATCTTCAATTCTTCATTCATCTGTGCACATTGTTGTTGCTAATGTTGTAAAAACTTCGTAACCGTCTGAGTGTGTCAACAGTTTGCACTCCTCCATTTTCAAGAATTCAAAAATATCATATAGCTTCTAAGTGGAATTCTTTTCATGGCTGCAGTGAAGAAGAACAGGAAGAAAAGTTACTTTCAGTTAGAATTACTTCGGCAACATCTGAATTTGAACGGCTTATGTTAGTTAATGTAAATTTGTACCAACTTATATTTTACTTTCGTAGCTAGTCTCATATATACAAAACTGTGTATGCATAAATATATACACAGAAAATAAAGAAATTCGCGAAAGCAGGAAAGTTGTGAGGACAGCTTACAGAATCGGGTAAATACTCCTTTAGAAGATGGGGGCTAAAAATGGGATCGGCAAGCATCCACAAGGAATCGAAATGGGCACATATCAATTTCCGGCTAAACGCTCTAAACCCTTAAACTAAGTGACTCCTGATAATTATGATGTGAGAACATTTTGCAAATAAATTTATAAGCGCCACATGTATCGGTAGTCTATAGGAGATAAAGGAATTTGTGAACGCAAGGGAGTTGTGAGGACAGAGGATCGAGTAGCATTATAATTAGTCGGAATTTATCGTCACATGCGGCGTTTATAAATTAGTTTACAACATGTGTGTTTGTTTGTGTATGTATATGTTAGGAGACATCGAAGGATTTGAGTGTATTCTAATATGGATGCTGTGAATTAGCTAAGAAACTATATATGCATATAGGTTCAGTTTCTCCTCTTTCAAATCAACTTTTCACAAGTTTGGGATCCATTTGTAGTGAGAAAATTCGCGTACCTATTTCAACCATAAAATAACATGCAAGTACCCCCGCTACACTATCGAAAACAAATACCACCTCAACGGACAGTTATATGATCTAAATGGACGCAGTTTTTACGACAAAATGTTTACTTGGCGTGATGGAAGAAATCCTGCCCTTAAATTTATATTTCCACAAAGAGAATAATCCTCATGCATTATTCAACAAGAAAAATATGCAAAACAACTGTTTTGCGATCCCAGGTAAGCAGACAATTATGCCATTGAATAACAATAGAATCTACAACACAAAGTACGTTGATCGAATGACATAAAAGAGAAATGCGCCTGCCAAAATTCTAAGTCGAGTCGTTTTGATAAATACAAATGAATAATTTCCATTACTAATAAAACCCCTACAGCAGTAGTTCTTAAATCGGTCTAATGGAATTTATTATCAGAATGTATCACCAAATGAGCTGCTCATTGAAACACTGTTGCAAAGAGAATGCTATACGATTCTCGCAAGTGCAAAGCCATCAAAATTAAATGGGTAGTAGTGTAAACACATCAATTGTTCTAACTTGCACCGTGTCACTTCATATAGGAACATTTGGAAGAGGTTATTATGTTACATCGTGAATCGTAACGTATGTAGCATGAGCGATGTGACACATCGTATCATTGTTTAACGTAGCGAAAGATCACTATATTTTGGGTTACCTGATCATTTTACCTGCGGAAAATCCTTCAGAAAGATGCACTCTAAACATTTGTTTTCTTCTGAAGAACCTGATTTCTTTTGTCCCCCAGGAATGAAAAACTGGATTTGAGAAGGGGAAACATTATTGCTAACGATGTCATATATTGAATGAATAAATGTATCTACGGTGTTCCATGCTGAAATCATTGCATGAAATGCGACACTACTTATGGGTAACCCCAATATATATATAGCTGTGTACGTGTGCGTGCGTAGCTACGTTGAAAGATAGGCAAAGAGACAGACAGAAAGACAAAGGGACAGATAGATAAATAACAATAGATTTAAGTGTGGATACATTAGATGGCCCGAACACATAAGCAATATGGAGCTATGGCAAAGAACGGATCAAGTTTCGATTAGGGAGTAAATATTTAAGAAAAAGTGAAAGTGGATTGGTAGCACAATTAGAAAAGGCACACCAAATGTAGCGAAAAGTGCTTTACAGTGGAATCCGGATGGATATAGAAAGAGGGGTAGGCATAAGAACTCGTGGCGTAGATCAACACAAAAGGAACTAGAGAAAGGGAACATTCATGGCAGAGTATAAGTACGGAAGTGAAAATTTATGCGACATGGAATTCAATTTTAAGTGGCCTATACTCTGCGTTGGAGGGTTAAGGGCATAAAGAAAAAAATCTGTATTTCTGTGAACTATTTCGTAATCTCAGCCATGCTTTTCTCTCCACCTCAACTCACAACAGAATTTAAACAGCTCCCGAATAGGCATGTATTCGGTGAAGTATTCAGGCCTGTCATATCCATGCAGATCCGTAGCCACCCAGTCCCATCTTTGTTTCTCTCATTTCTGCACTTACTGCTCACACACGTCTGCAAAGATGACAACGTGTAAGTCGATAACGTCACGTTCAGTGTCTCAACCAGTTGCCCTGCTTTTCTGTCATATCATGTTTTGGTTTAATAGATTTTATACTTCTTAATCAGTTTGTAAACAAATGATAGTGACTCATAAAACCTACCCCGACAAATAGCAGCAATTAACTTGTATGAGAGTAAACTCTGACTTTTAAAGATGAAGAAATATATAACCTCACTCCTTGTTTGTTCACAGATAAGGATGTGAAGCAATGTATCGTTTATATGGGTCAAATATCTTGACTCAGTAGAATTACGTTTCAGCTATATACTCAGTTTCAGAGAGTTTCAGAGACAGTGCTTTGAGTGAGGATTTTCCCGAAACACTTGTGTCTGGTGTTCAAAAGAATGTTTTCACTCTCTCTATTCTCCTGATTTGGCCTTATGTGATTATCAACTGATCCCCAACATGAAAAATATATATTTGACTGGTAATCACTATCGCATATCTGTTCATAATGACTTTTTTTTTACTAACAGGATGACAGCGTCTTCACTAATGGGATCCAAGTACTACAACACCGATATAAGAAGCATTGTCGACCGCGTGGAGACTATGTTTAAAAAGTAACGTAATGTGATCAGATTCCATGTGACTGTCTTGGTTAGCCAATGAGCTTTTCAGTCGACCCTCTTATGATTGGTCTAATCAACAACATTATAAGTAATTGAAAGTTACTTTTCACACCATGAGAGAGAAATCTTTGACAGGTCGACATCAAGGGAATTTTTTTTTTCTGTGTGTGACTTCTCGTCACTATTGCTATTCATTGATAAGATGTTGCCACTAATACTAGTTTTGGAGAACATGCGAACTGATTATAGCCTGCTAAAGTGTATGAGATAAATTACCTACTTACTGTTCACAGCCGATCTGTAACGTTATAGGGATGGCAGAGATCAAATTTATTCACTTGTTCCAGTTGTGCGAATGGTCTTATAAGACATCCGAATGTTCTTTGTTCTGCATAAGTGGGCTGTCTAGAAATGAGAAGGAAGAAATTAGAAATCAGCGGAGTAAAACTTTCGGAAGATATGTGTATTAGAGTAGACAGAGCAGGATAAAAACCTGCGTCAAGTTTACTATATATATTTGCGAACCAGTTTCCACTTTGCAAGTTTTGTAGTTTACTGTTTTTATTGCATTTAAGTTTGCGTGAAGAGTTATGGCTCAGTGGTTACAGCATCGGGCTCACAATCATGAGGTAATGAGTTCGATCCAGACCAGGCTGTGTTGTGTTCTTGGGCAAGATACATTATTTCACGTTGCTCTAGTTCACTCAACTGTAGAAGTGAGTTGCGACGTCACTGGTACCAAGCTATATCGGCTTTTGCCATTCTCTTGGAGAACATCCCAGATGAGGCTGGTATGCATTGGCGACTGCTGGTCTTCCACAAAACACTCTGCCTCGGGCTAACTTTCTGGGTGCAATTCCATGGTCATTCATGACCGAAGATGGTCTTTAGTTTGTGTTGATGTGTACATGGAAGTTATATTTATTTCACTTGTCACTTTTTCTGGCGGAAAATGAACTCGGAACCTAAAGACGCGGAAGAATCGTTGTTCAATATTATGTGTAACTTGCTAACGATTCTGCTAGCTCAACATCTTAACAATAACAACTACAACAACAATAATAATAAACCTATGTTCCTAATCAATAACACACTACGATAAATGTTTGGCAGTTGCAGACATATTTTTGATTCTTCTCAGATAGATATTTCTCTAGAATCATTTATTGGAATGCGTATGAAATGTTTGAAAGATATACAACAAAGATATTTGATAAATCTAGTAAGAAACTGCATTCAAATAGCTCTTAGATACTTTATAGACCATTGAATCTTGTTAATGGTAAAAAGAAATCGACCTAAAACCATCTTTTTCTTGCATTTCCTGCTTAGAACGTCTTTATACATTCAGTATTGCCCAAATTTATTCATTTTCTCTTTCAATTCTTATTGTTATACAAATTGTGCGCATCTAACACGAAACAAATGGTGAACGAAATATATATGTATTTTCAATACATTAAAGCCAATTCTAAAATATAGAATGTGATAATCTATAATATTTGAAGCGGGCAGAGAACTCGACTTCCACAATTTTAGTATGTTCTACGTTATTCCTGCAGTCGAAATTCTAATAACTGTCACTAACTCACTACTAGCTACAAATCAACAGCAAAATCATAGTCTATTATTTCTACAGAATTATAATACTGTGTAATGTTTGTAACTCTACTTATCGAAATGGTTTTCTCTACGAACATATTTTCGTCTGAAAAATTCAAACAAAAAAACTTCGATTTTCATTTCAGTCACTCTGTAACAAAGTACTTATCACAAATTGAATTGGTACTTTCTTGTCTGTATATGTTGAAATGTCGAAAATAAGGAGGGCGGCGAGCTGGCAGAAACGTTAGCACTTCGGGTGAAATGCTTAGCAGTATTTCATTTGTCTTTACGTTCTGTGTTCAAATTCCCCCGAGGTTGACATTGCCTTTCATCCTTTTGGGGTCGATAAATTAAGTACCAGTTGTGTAGTTGGGTCGATCTAATGGACTGGACCCCACCCTAAAGATTTCGAGCCTTGTGCCTAAAGTAGAAAAGAATATTGAAAATAAGGGAAACCTTGTATTATATATTGTTTCGAAAAGAGTGTGACTTCAAGATTACTACGCAGCAAGTGATTAAATATCATTTTGCACAAAAAAACCTATTGATGACAAAAACGAATCTCCACCAAAAGCATGTTGTCTAAAATGTAAGGATGAATTTCATGAATTGTACAGACTCACATTTCTCAAATTCATTTAAAATCTTCTTATACACAATTCATCTGAATGCTCTTGATATTGTATATTGCATCTTTCAGCTTGTCATTAGCATCTTTATTACTACTGTTGTTGTGGTGTTTGTGAATGATTGTAATTTGTATTACTTATTCATTATACGAAATAGCCACAAATATGATACTGCCAGTGAAACTCACAGGACAGAGGTTACAGAGGTCGTGACAATCATTTCATCGCCATTGCTTTGGAAATATACAGATTTGAAAAAAACAAAGTAGAACAGAGAAAGACACGAAGCAAAAACTATTACCTATGCAAAGAATTGGTATTTGAAAACAAAAACTGAAAGAAGTGTGCTAAAATTTGTACTTCGTGGGCAGTAAGAATATCTTAAAGATTATCACAAATTGCAGTCATTAGTAAAATTAGGCACAGGTGTGCCTTCCTTAACGAATTTGCCAAAAAAGAATCACAATTCTTTTGTAAAAAGTTACTTTCTATATCCCCTCGAAAGTGGACCAAGAAGTAAATTTATCCGATGTATTGTAAGATGTCTGTTCCGTGGATGTAGGTGAGGTGTATGAAATCGTGGGCAATTTTTATTTATGAAAAGTAGCTATAGTTCCTGCAAGGTAGATAATTCTAAAGAAAGTTTCCATAGTATATATCCAGCAATAAGTCAAGTGCGAAATCCGGAACAATTGGACGAATAGAATTACATGTGGTATCATGCAGGCAAATCTTAAGAGCAGAGTGAAATTGTAAGAATATGTACTTCAAAGTGGTCAGGCGTTGTCGAGACCCTGAAAACTATAGCAGTGTCCAGATGTATATTCTATAATGAAAGCGAAGTGAAAGTTAATACAACCTGGATGTTGTATGATATCAAAGACTATTTGAGGATTTACTCTCCAGAAGAAAAAAATCAGAATACGATATAAGAGGTAGTTTAGCGTATTATTATGGTGAATAACCTTGCCAACTACCGTTGGAATCGCTTTCACAATTCTAGCCCCTCATTTCTAAGTGGAATCGTTTATATTTTCAGTGCAACATGCATCAGGTGACATTAAGCACAGAGACGGTCAAAGATTCTTTATCAACATTTCCAACACATTTGCTTGCGCCGAAACTGAAAATTAAAAACTTTTAAATTAATAGAAACCATTCCTGAAGTGGGATGCACCTGACTGCCTTTAATGTCTGAGTTTTATAAAAAAACTAAAACTTGACAAATGTTTCTCAAGTTCCCAGCTATTTCGGCATTTGGCACACCATTCTCCTGATGTTACATTTCATTGTTCAGCTATAGGTAAAATATCCTTTCGTTGATTCTGAAAGCCTATTCTTTGACGTAGTCTTGTTCTTTGTTGGTATCTACATCAGCATTTTCATCCGACGCGGGGACCGCAAAGAGCAAAATGCCAAGCCCGAGTTAGTCGAGAAGTCACTCCCTTCTAGGTAATACTTATTAATTTAATTTTAATTGAGTACCATTATTTAACAGCGAAACAATTCTACGAGACTTGCTTAATGCTCTGGCTTAGTTTCATATTTTCTATTGTACTGAAAGCATTCTAATGTGATTAATGAGCTTTCTAGCGCCATTTTTAGTACCTTGGTATTATAGTCGTGTAATTTTTAGTAATGAATTTCTTTAAATACCTATTTCTCAGTTATTTCCATTACACTATTATTATAAGGTTGATTTTTTTTTTCTCTACTATATTCTGTTTAACTCTATGTACGGATATGTATTTCAATAATTTATCTATCTATCCATTTCTTTTCTTGATATTTGTTTTAGTGGAGGTGGAAATCACTGCTATTTTTGCGTTAGGAGTTGATATTATTCCCTACCACCAGAAAACCTTCACATGTTTTTTCTAGTCTACTTACGAGTTCAATGAATGCTGTTACCATATATCATTGATGAGAGGGATTTAGTGACAATTGCAGAGCTTATCAACCGTTGGATCTCTTCATTTATATGTGGTTGCTAATATGCGAATGAGTTCTTTTCCGTTTATAATAGGCTCTGCTATCTATGTTATTACATTTTACACTTCTCTTTGTGTCTGATTCATTGTGTATTTTTATTGTGTCGAAGATTCTTGTTCTATATTCCATTCCAGTACCATTGAATCGTATTTGTCGTATTTGCTTGAATGTTTCCATTGGGATTCTTCGTAATCTTCAGCAATTTTTCATATTATTCTATGAATTAGTCTTTGCTTTGTTTTCTTTGCTGTAACGCCTTGTTTGTTTCATGTGTGATAGGCGCTGTAGTATTTTCATTGTATTTTAGAACCGGCTATTGTATATGAGGTAATTCTTTTCTTGTATGGATTACTATCTGTTTTATATGTTAGGATTCTATTGTGATAATTTCCTTGGTGATCATTTTTCTTAAGTGTTTGCAGCTTTTCTTTTTCAGTGAATATTGTTCCTAAGACATTTTCTGTTTCATTTTCCTTTAGAGATCTAGTTATTATTCATAATAAATATCTGTACATTCGCAAAAGTGTTCGCCGTGTTATTTTCCTCACTTCACATATTTTCAATCAGCTCTTATATATGCATATGTTGTCTCCTTTATAGGGTCTGTTTTTGTTGCATAGCTATTTTGTGTATAATAGGACTATAACGTATGACTGTAGTGTTCAAATTATCCAACGTACCCTACCTCCCAGTTATTTTTTGAAGGCAAACAATAAACAACAAGCCTTTCTATTTGGAGTGAACCCTTTTTACTTTATGTTACTTGTAAACAACGCATTTATTTATTTTTGTATCATGGTTGTAGTAAAATCGCACTGTAAATTTCAACATATACCCTGACTCCATTGAGATTGTCTTGTTTCATTTAGTTATGAAGATAGCTAATTAATGTTAAAATTCTGCAAGATTATTTTAGACTCTTTCGTTTTGGTTTATTCAATATTTTATTTCAGTTACTTGTGGTGACACGAGTAGGAAATTGACCCTTCTATTATATGTATTACTTAAACTACATACTTTAATCGGAATAACTACAGATAAGACGTACAGAATGAATATCTTTTCTACTCTAGGCACAAGGTCCGAAATTTTGGAGGAGGGGGCCAGTCGATTAGATCGATGGCAGTAGGTAACTGGTACTTAATTTATAGACCCCGAAAGAATGCAAGGTAAAGTCGACCTCGGCGGAATTTGAATTAAGAAAGTAATGACAGACAAAATGACCAATAATAATAATAATAGTAATAATAATAATAATAATAATAATAATAATAATAATAATAATAATAATAATAATAATAGAGTCAAAATTAAAAGAAGAGTGCCATTTGCTATCTCGTGAACAATATTTCGACATCTTGCGTGTCTTCCACTGGTTCAAAAAATAAATTTGTCAATCTACTTCATTTTCGTTTATATAGAAAGGATTGAGGTAACTCCTCCTGAAGATATAGAGTCAAAATTAAAAGAAGAGTGCCATTTGCTATCTCGTGAACAATATTTCGACATCTTGCGTGTCTTCCACTGGTTCAAAAAATAAATTTGTCAATCTACTTCATTTTCGTTTATATAGAAAGGATTGAGGTAACTCCTCCTGAAGATATAGAGTCAAAATTAAAAGAAGAGTGCCATTTGCTATCTCGTGAACAATATTTCGACATCTTGCGTGTCTTCTATATAAACGAAAATGAAGTAGATTGACAAATTTATTTTTTGAACCAGTGGAAGACGCGCAAGATGTCGAAATATTGTTCACGAGATAGCAAATGACACTCTTCTTTTAATTTTGACTCTATATCTTCAGGAGGAGTTACCTCAATCCTTTCTATATAAACGAAATTGAAGTATATGCTATCCTTTCTATATAAATAATAATAATAATAATAATAATAATAACAATGATAATGATAATGATAATAATAATAATAATAATAATAATAATAATAATAATAATAATAATAATAATAATAATAATAATAATAATAATAATAATAATGATCTTTTCTAATATAGGCCTAAGTCCTGGTGCTTAGTTTATCGACATCGAAATGATGAAAGGCAAAGTCGACCTCAGAGGAATTTGAATTCAGAACAAAGCGGTAGACATAATACCGCTAAACATTCCACCCAGCGGCGTGCTAACGATTCTACTAGCTCGACGCCTTAAAATAATAGAAATAATAATAATAATGAGTGCTCTGATGCAGTACCAGGCAGTGGCTCTCATGGCTTCTGATCTTAACCGATTGGAAGTGTTATCATGTACGTTTTGTCTTGTTACAAAAGATGGCTACTGCTAATATTCTGCTCAGTACCACAGATTTGCTTGCCAGTTGCTTGACCTTGACCTGTTGGGTATTCCCTTGGGAGTCTCTAATCACGAGCAGGAGTAGTGGGGGACGATCATAACCATGTGTTAAGAGGAATACTTTGAGGTTAGAATACTTCAGCTCTGGAAACGTGTTTCGTTCAACATCCTTAAAAGATTCCTTATTCAGGGACCTTTTGAACGATATGGGCTACTCTACCCGGAAATTCTAACTGGACCCCACCTGAAAGGTCATGCGTGTTTATCTTGATACGAGATCACCATGTCGCACACATATAGTTGTAAAGCATGTGCCTGGTGTACCCTTATCAGACGGGTGGTCATGATGGGTATACTAGACTTCGTACCCCAGTATCCCTTTGATGGCATGCACTGCTCTCTTAACAACAACAACAACAATAATAATAATAATAATAATAATAATAATAATAATAATAATAATAATAATAATAATAATAATAATTTTTTCGTACCCCAGTGTCACTTTGATGGCATACACTGCTCTCTCACTCAATAATAATAATAATAATAATAATAATGAAAATAAATGCCCGGATGCAGTACCAGACAGTAGCTCTCATGGCTTCTGATCTTAATCGATTGGAAGTTTTATCATCTTCATTGTTTTGTCTTGGTATAAAAAGATGGGTTACAGCAAATATTCTGCTTAATACCACAGATTTGCTTGTCAGTTGTTTGACCTTAACCAGTTGAGCATGTCCCTTAGTGACTGATGATATGTGCATCTCTGATCATGAGCAGAAGTAGTGGGAGGAGGCGCATCATAGCCATGTGTTGAGAGGAATTCTGTGGGGTTTGAATAATTCACCTTTGGAAACATGGGTGTTTTGCTCAACATCCTTAAACAAACCTTATTCAGGGACCTTTTGAGCGGGATGGGCTACTCGACCTGAAAAAAATTCTAACTGGGCCCCACCTGCGAGGTCATGCGCTGTTTATCTTGACATGAGATCACCATGTCGCGCACATATGGTTGTGATGCATGTGACTGGTGTACCCTTATCAGACGGGTATTCATGATGGGTATAATGGGCTTCGTATATTTTACCCCAGTGTCACTTTGATGGCATGCACTGCTCTCTCACTCAATAATAATAATAAACTACAACAATAATAATAGAATAATGCTAAAAGGGGACATAAGATGTCGGACCAGAAAATTAATCGTCTACTCTATATGGATGATCTAAAACTGTTTGCCAAAAATGACAAAGAATTGGAAGAGCTTCTGAATATTATCAAAGAATTCAGTTCTTATATAGGTATGGAATTCAGACTTGATGAATGTGCAAAGACTACTCTCAAGGCAGGTAAGTTCATAAAGGCAGACAATATAGAACTTGCTACTACCACAGTTGTTTGACACCTAAACCAATCCGAAGGATACAAACATCTGGGAAGGAATGAAGGTGGTGGTATTGAACACTCTAACATGAAAGAGAAAATCCGCAAGGAATGCTACCGAAAGGTAACAATTGTTCGAAACTCAGAATTAAATGCCATGCCAGTAACCACATATAGCTTCGGTATCATTAAATGGAGTCTCATTGACATGCAGAATATGGATGGAATGATCCGTAAAATCTTTACTTGGTAGCGAATGCACCATCCAGACTCAGATGTAGTCAGGATTTATCTCCCAAGAAAAATAGGTAGAAGATGCCTGATGCAGCTCGAACAATCCTTTAAATCAATAATAATAGGCCTTGAAACTTACCTTAATACAAGTGATGTTCTCTTACGAACCACTCTGAAGCGTGGAGATTCCAAGCATGCTTCAGTCATGAAGCTTAGTCAAAATTTAAAAAGTCTCTTGGCCTACAAGTTAGCAAATAGAATGACTAAAGACACCCAAATACTGACAGATATCTCCTGATTTAGAAACTAACAATCAGAAAGACCAAAGAGATGCAAGCAGTAACAAACTTATCATTGATGCAAAAAAAACATTAAACGAAAAGCAAACAAGGCTGGCATGAATAATATCGAAGACGACTGGAAAGGTAAATTCCTGCATGGAAAATACCCTAGCCGTGTGTCCAAGCCAGATATTGATAAAAGATTAACGCACCAATGATTACAAGGGACCTGTCTGAAAGGGGAAACAGAAAGTGTTTGTTATTGCAACGCAAGAGCAGATCTTGCCTACCAGAAACTACCATGCAAACGTCCTTAAAGATGGATCTGACCCCTCCTGCAGAATTTGCGGAAAATTCATAGACAATTGATCATGTGGTTCCTGGCTGCTCAGTCATCGTTGAAAAGGAGTATGTCATAACAAAGGACAGACAAGGCAGTACATTCATTGGAATGCTTGTAAATACTGCAAAATTGAATCCCATGATAAGTGCTACAGGCACTATCCAGAGGATGAAGTAAATGGCGAGGGCGTCACCGTTCTTTCGAACTTTCCAATGGCAAGGGCGTCACCGTTCTTTCGAACTTTCCAATACAGACAGAAAACATTGGCGCCAATCTACCAGACATAGGTGAACGTTGTGTGTCTAGTTCTGGAAATTTTATTTTATAAATCGACTCACTACGCTGATGATCCTGCAGATACTTACTTATGTAAGTATTAACAGGTGAAACCATTGGTACGTAGGTTAATCGTTTTTTTTATTTAGTATTTTTTCATTTGTCTTGCCCTTTTACAGTCTGTCGTCTCGCTGAAATTTTACTGAACATATTCTTCGGGGTTAGATGATTCGGCATCTATTTCTAGCATATAGGAGTCCGCTTTTGCTGGTCATTCCTCTTATTTGTGTATGTAATATAATTTTAATCTTCGGATTTTTTTAATATGCTGGACCACTGGTTTTAATTGATTAATATCAATTTCTACCCTTATTATTAAATTTTATATATATATATATATATATATATATATATATATATATATATATATATATATATATATATATATATATATATATATATATATATATATATATATATATATATATAAATATATATATATATATATATATATATATATATATATATATATAAAGGGAGGAAGTAGGGTGAAAAAAGGAAATTAATCGTTAAATAAAATAACTAAAAGGGGAGATGTTGTATACTGAAATTGTACACCCCTCCCTGTAAAAAGGAGAAGCCAGCCATTATAACTACGCCAGTAGCCGGTCGACAGGAGAAGGTCAGAAAGTCGTGAGTACTGTAGATTGTGTTGATAGTCGTGTGTGTGCTGATATAGTAATTATACTGTGATATTGAGTGGATACTGAGTTATAACACTGTACGACTGAGGGTCGTACAGTGCCAGATAGTACCAATCTATCGATGACTTCGTGATGTAGCATTATCTGTCAGAGAGACAACCGTCGTCAAAAGACAAATACAAAGGTAGTAAAAGACCGCTTTACAACATATTTATTTACAAGTATTATAAACTATAAGGACTAGAGGTGAGGGATGGTTAACACTATACGAGGGGAAAGGGGATAAATGTGAGGGTACAAACTTAAAGAGTATAACTCTGTTGTGTGTGTATTGGATTGTCAATAGAATATGTCTAAATTTAATCTATCTTTATACATACATATATATATATATTTGTGTGTGTATGTGTGTATACATATATATACACACATATATATGCATATATACATATATATATATATATATATATATATATATATATATATATATATATATATATATAAATATCTATATGGATGTATAAATGTATGGATGGATGGATGGATGGATGGATGGATGGATGGATGGATGTGTATGTGTGTGTCTATATATATAGTAGCAACAGGTGGTGCTATTTAGTTAGACATGACCTGGGCCTATACTGGCCGAAACCTATCAAATAATGTGTGTGTGTGTGTGTGTGTGTGTGTGTGTGTGTGTGTGTGTGTGTGTGTGTGTGTGTGTGTGTGTGTGTGTGTGTGTGTGCCGTCATTGGAAAAATTTCGTATATCATTGGCAATTATGAATCTTGTCTTGAAATGCTGCGGACATTTTTTCTGTTTCTAACAAATTAAATTGCAAGTTAATAGTAGGAGTATCTACAAAATACAATTTCAGAGTGGAGTGCATGATCCCTATTCCTGTATTTCTATATAAGGGTGAAGGCAGCTGTGGACACACATATTCCTTTTCTTCCTTATACCGATAATTAGTGGTGCGTACGTATTCTGACCCATTATATCGAATCATCCGGTAGATTAAGCATCATCCTACTGCAGAAAATAAAATATAGAATACAAATGACTTTAGACCTATAAGTTTTAAGGAACGGAATTTTTTTTACCCGAAAATAATGCATTACAAATTCTTGCCTTGTATGTCACTTACCACATTATTCAGCTATATTCTAACTTGATTATCATTTTCTATTTTTGTATTTTTATATATCGTATCAGAAAACGTATTCGCTCAGGCAAACTACAACAGTTTACAATAATACTTACATTCCTCATACTCCTGTTATCAGTTCTAACACTTGTCTGTATATAGAGATACAGGCATACATACGTACATACACACATACAAACATACATAGATATATATGTGTAGGTGAGTGTATGTGCGTGTGTATGTATGCATATATATATATGTACGTAATATATGAATGTGTATGTGTGTGTGTATATATCTATATATGTATATGTATGTATACATATGAAAGTGTGGATGTTTGTATGTATATATATATATATATATATATATATATATATATATATATATATATATATATATATATATAAAGAGGGTCACGTGGATACTAACATACATATATATATATGTATATATGTATATGCCTATGCACAAACACATACATACACAACACACACGCATACATATATGTATATACGGAACTATTGCTGACTAGTTTCTTCGCTCAAGGCTATAACTAATTAACTGCATAAACGTGATTTCCTCAAGGGACCCTGTCAAGTAATTTTCTTGGAGCTCCGACACACTTATAGATTTTACCGATTACTAATTAGTAAAACATATCTTCTTTTCACTTGCCTTTGGCATCCATTGCAAAATTGATTCCCACTATAATGTTATATCGTTCTTTTAACATACTTATATACACTCGAGACGGCGTTCAGTTACTTCTCAATCGATTTGTGCTATTTCTATAGTTGTGAAATAGATGTGACACTTATACTCTACATGCCATATACAAAAACCAGTCCGTAAGTAGTTATAAGCCGTACACGCCCAAAATATCATACATATACACAAACGCACCTATCTGCACATACACACACACACACACACACACACACACACGCATACACATACACACACAAACACACACACACACATATATATATATATATATATATATATATATATATATATATATATATATATCTTTAATATAATGTATGACAGTTTTATTCGGATGTCGGGGCGGAAGCCTGCCACGGCATCTCGTCACTTATCGAGGCAATCGACGACATTTACGGAGCAGGTTTCCTCCCCGGCATCCGAAACTCGGAATCTTATAATGGCAACCGAATAATTGTCACATATTACAGATAAATTCCTGTATTTATATCATGTCGAGGTCTCATTCATTCTTTTGCTGTCTTACCATTACTATTATATATATATATATATATATATATATATATATATATATATATAAATACATGGCTAATGTTATTCTTTTGTAGTGTACAAATTCATTGTGCTTCATCAACAGTTTTGCTGACAGTGATTTGGAAGTTTCGGCCAGCTAAGCCTTCGTTGCAATGGTGAAACTTCGAAGTCATTCAGACAACAGTCTTGTCTCAGAACTATATATACATACATACATTTATATAGATATTTGTGTATGTATATATATATATGTACATGTGTATATATATGTGTATATACATGTTTCTATATGTATATATATGCATATATATACATACATATACATATATATATATATATATATATATATATATATATATATATATATATATATATATATATATATATATATATATATATATATATATATATATATATATATATATATATATATATATGTATAATGGAGAAATTATACAAAAGGTATAAATAAATGATGAGTAATAGAACGTGAGTGAGCGCGTATGTATATGTGCTTATATATATGTATCTGTATGTATATGTGCGTTTAAGCACAAACACAAACATTTTTTCGTCTAAGTGATATATTCCTTTCAAATTCTTCCTATTCTTTCTCATAACAGTTATAACAGCGAAGGCTCATTACGACATTTTCTCTAAAATAGAATGTATACTTTTCACGTTCATATTTCAATTTTTTGCTTTTCAATAATCTTTCTTTGTTTTTACTCATTCTCGAATTTGATGAACATATAGCGGTACATAAGCCGACTCAAGAAATCTCTAGTGAACATTTTTATTGATGTACCCGATATTATATATATATAATGATAATAATATTAAGGATAAAAAATCCAAATTTACAGGTAAAAACTCAGTTAAATTCAATTTCTGAAAAATTAAAATTAAATTAAGTTTCACAGTATATAATATATAAATATATAATTTAGAGAAAAGAACTCATGAGCTCATCCATGAAAATCTACAGTATCATTATTTTTATTATTATATTTATTATTATTTTATTATACTTATCGTGTTATAATTTATATACTTATAATTTTTTTTCTATATGTGACTGGATTTTCATGGATGAGTTCATGAACTTTGGTTCTTTTCTCTAAATTATATATATATATATATATATATATATATATATATATATATATATATATATATATATATATATAT
>NC_142931.1:62257847-62277847 GCF_046866305.1 Octopus bimaculoides | reverse complement strand
CAAAATACCAGTCCTACTAGACTAAGATAAACTAAAATAAAATAATTGTCCACCGACTAAAGATTTTAACTCACGATTTAAATACTTTTTAAATAATTTAAAGTCATTCAAAGGTAATTAAAAAATATGTGTGTGTGTGTGTGTGTGTGTATGTGTGTGTGTATGTGTGTGTGTGTGTATGTGTGTGTGTGTGTGTGTGTGTGTGTGTGTGTGTGTGTGTGTGTTGAACTAGTCTAATACTTCCCTCACTCTGTCACTAATGCCTTTTTATATGTCTCATTTATATTTGATCACTTCTTTTGCAGTCCTATATAAGCATTTTTGTGTCTTAATAGGAGACAAATATTACTATTGTTATATATGTGTATATATATATATATATATATATATATATATATATATATATATATATATATATATATATATATATATATATATATATATATATATATATATGTACATATATATATAAAAGCACACATAAATATACTATATACACACATATATATATACATATATATATATATACATATATATATATATGTTAAGATTATTATTATTGTTGTTGTTGTTGTTGTTGTTATTGTTGTTGTTGTTGGTACTACTACTACTACTACTTTTTGGGTTGGGTGAGTGTCTTGCTATCCTCACTTTAGCCTGTGGATGCAAGGGTCTTCCACCTCTTTCTATAAGATTCCTGTTGTAGTTTATGATTGTCAATAAGAAATGAAATAAAGGGTAGACCAAGAGGAACAGAAAGGGAAAAGAGTAGTAAATAGAAAAAGGAAATTTTAAAAGTAAAAAATGGAAACAACATAGAAGAGGGAGGAAGGAAAATGCGAGTTGCTTAGAGAAAAAGATGGATGTGCTTCAACAGGGAGAATGAAATGGGGTGGTCGGGTATTAGAATGGTAAAAATAGCAGATGAGTAGGAGAATGAACTGGAAAGAATAAGGCGTGGGTATTTATTGTTGGCGAATGTGCTTTCAAATATAGGAATAATTTAATGAATATAAATAAAGAAAATATCGTAGCAATAAAAATGAACAAGAGGTAAAAGTATAAACAAATTTTAGCTGCAGGGATACAGATTAGTGGAATGATCTAAAATATGTTGGTGACAATCGTAATAGTGACAGATAAAATCAAATGGTTAAAAATGTGAAAAATAGGACTTAGAAAAAAATTACAAAGTAGCGATTTGGAAATGTTTGCAAGAATCTAGTTTACAGTTTTTTTTTTATTCCCTCTTGTTTCTCCTGTTTTCTTTTTTTTTCCTGATTTTCCTTTCTTATTTTTCGCTTCTACTATTTTGTACGTTTCTTATAATTTTATAATATTTGAACGCCTACACTTGCGCAAGGCACTGGGACTGAACCGTAGACCATGCGGGTGAGAAGCAATCTTCATACCACACAGCCAGGCCTTCAGTTGTGATTTACACAAAACGGCTATGCTCGTGCAAGCGAAACTCAGAGTAGCAAGAAACTGACTCGATTAAAATAAAATATTGTCACTCTCAACTATAGTTTCAAGAATATTTTCCCGACAGGCAAAACTAAACGCGTATGTATGATTTACATGTGTATGTTTGTGTACATTATATGGCCATCATAAATGATATCTCTTAGGTACTACAATCAAAATTTCGATTTGGGAAGAATGTTGATAATAGAATAGCGCTCAATAATAAAGTGATGTTCATGATAGTATTCATCCTATATAAGTTGTCTTCTTTTAATATTTTGGGATCTTTCTGAATTCGGTTTTTCCAAGAATTTATTTTTTGTTTGATTGTACAATTTTCTCATGCTTTTTTGAGATCGTATTTTCACTTTGAACGGCTTCTTTTTCGAGCACTTTTGTGCTTTTATTTACAGTATGAACGAATAGAAACATATTCAGAGAATTCTATGACCCACTGTCGATACAGGTTTGAAAGTTTACGTAGTTTGTCTCAAATGCGTACAGCGTTTTAGTCTGATAATATTTCTGTGGGATTTTAGCAGCTGAAATCGGCTTGCAAAAAGGGATATATATCTTCATATATGGCAGTAGTTGTTTGGGTTATGCATGAGATGAAGGCGCCATTGTGAACTAACGACCGAGCAATCATAGTGACTGAATTTCAATACCACAAACACATACACACACACGTGTACACACACGTGTACACACACGTCTATTATTATGAAATCATGTAGCAATCTGCAGCACTGGCATTCTCTAAGAGCATGAAGGTGATAGAGAAGGGTCTGTCTGAATAGCAGGGGGACCAAAACTATTTCTTTCAAGTAGCGATAATAAAATTGGCTCCATTCATAAATTTAAGACACTGTCATGAAAGAAAACGATTAACTACACATCTGTATATGAAGCTAGATATGCTATGCTGGCGGACATGTTACATATATTTAGAATTATTGTAATTCTTTTCGTAGATCAATAACTTCATTTTGTAAGAAATAGAAGAAATGGAACGAAGAAGTATTATTTTTACGTTTCTACGTTTAGAATCTAAATTTCTGAATGGATACGCATTAATTTATTACCTGAAGACAGACTGTCAGTTATTGCATCAGGCAGTGACGAAGAAGTTAAATTTTTTTTTCAGCGGAATGAGACGGTAAATATCGGTCTCAAATTTTGGCACAAAGCCAGCAATTGTCGGGGAATCGACTACATCAATCTCAGTGCTCAACTGATACTTATTTTGTCGACCCCGAAAATATGAAAGGCAAATTCGATCTCGGCAAAATCTGAACTGAGAGCGTATGGACGGACGAAACGCCGCTTAGCATTTTGCCTGGCGTGCTAATTAGTTTGCCAGCTGACCGCTTTAAGACGGTAAATATTTTGTTCTATATTTAAGAGATGAGGAATTATGTACATTATTTACAATTGACGGATACTACTACGCCATATGTCCACGGGCGTATGACGTAGTGGTTAAGAGTGCGGGCTACTAACCCCAATATTCCGAGTTGGATTCCCGGCAGTGACCTGAATAATAATAATAATAATTATTATTATTATTATTATTATTATTATTATTATTATTGTTAATATTATTATAACTACAACAACAAAAACATCGAAAAATACCTTAGGAATGAGAAGCCAGGTTCGAAATTTCCCCCAAGACACCTAATGAAGGCTGGACTGTATATCAGCCGAAATGTATTAACAACAAACAAAATGAGGACACATATCTGTCAATTGTAAATTATGTAAATAAGGTAAATATTCTTTTCTACTCTAGGCACAATACCCGAAATTTTGGGGGAGGGGATCATTCGATGAGATCGACTCCAGTACGCAACTAGTACTTGATTTATCGACCCCGAAAAGATGAAAGGCAAAATCGACCTCGGTGGAATTTGAACGCAGAACGTAAAAAACAGACGAAATATTGCTAAGCATTTCGCCGGCGTGTTAACGTTTTTTTATTTCTTTACTGCCCACAAGGGGCTACATACAGAGGGGACAAACAAGGACAGACAAACGGATTAAGTCGATTATATCGACCCCAGTGCGTAACTGGTACTTATTTAATCGACTCCGAAAGGATGAAAGGCAAAGTCGACCTCAGCGGAATTTGAACTCAGAACGTAGCGGCAGACGAAATACCACTAAGCATTTCGCCCGGCGTGCTAACGTTTCTGCCAGCTCACCGCCTTATTAAAGGCCTGTTAACGTTTTTGCCATCTCACAGCCTTTAAGACGGTAAATATTAAGTGCAAATTATTTTAAGGGAGAAATTGGTATATGATTAAGATAGTGCTCTAATAGAATGGATAACTGCCTCGAGTCCTAGGAATCTTGAGCCCAGTTACTAAGAGAACACCAACCGGGAAGCCAGTTTTCCGTTGGGCTACTCATTTACAACTCAGTGAAGTGGAGGTGAGTGAAATGAAGTGCTTTGTTCAGTGCACCGCTCCGTCCGGAATTCGAACTCTCTAACCACTATGCCATACACTTCGTAAGAGAAATTATTAATATAGATTAGAATTAATACTGCGCCATTTACATATTAAAAAATTGATAATCGAATGGAATTTGTGAGCGAATAATACCACTCTATATAATATAGATGTGGTATTTTGCTGTTATGAGCAATTTCTGTTCTTTTCTCTCTCTTTTTGTTTTTAAAGCTCTTTAATTGCTGTTTTATAAGCTAAAACAACCCTAAGATTCAGAACATTTATTTTCTTTTAGTCATTTGTTTTCATGTCCCGAACACAACATTCTTTTTACAATCAATAAATCGTTAACGTATAGACAATTTTAGAATAATGAATTACCGTTTTTATCGTTAAAAGAATGCTCGTGAAAAGTGTTTTGCTTCCGCTGTGTTTAATGGAAATACTATAGCAAACACTGCGTAACAACATTGTATGAGGAGTATCATCATACGTGAGTAAATAGAGACAATAGCTATCATTAAACAGTTTATTACTTTGACAGTAGCAATATATTATGTTCATAACAAGACATTTACGAGAGGTGAAATAGGTTTCATCGGTATGTAGATTCGTAATTTGGTGTGAAAATTAATCGAGAAAAGCAAATGTTCCAGTTGTACATTTATAGGTAAGTGTATGTTTAGTTAGTTAATAAAATATTTTATATTACATTCATCCAAACTTTATAACACAATTCCTCTCATCCCAAAGGAGTCATAATCTACGTTTGCTCAAATTATATTATATTACCGGATATTACTGTAGGAGACATATTAAAGGCAATTTTAAATAGTTCAGCATAAAGAATATCTGTCGTAACATTTCAACTGACATGAAACCAAGCGTCACAACTGCATGCATGAATACGCGCATCTAGAAAATGATAGGTAAATACGAGAAGCTCCACCTCGGTTGACATATACGTACATGCTTGTGTGTAGGTATATATATATATATATATATATATATATATTACGGAGATGTACTTGCATAGCAAGTAACTTGACCTGAAACAATTTAATTTGTGTCATGTCATGATAGATCGCTGACCACTACATTTATATATTTTTCTCCTTGTTGCTCTCCTTATTTCTTTGTGTTCCTTTAAGTTGAAGAGCGTAACTCGAAACGTCAGAGACATTCTCTATTCCCGAGCGTTAAACTAATACATCCATTTTCTGTTTACACCACCTGTCTTCGTCTGTTGTTTTTTTCGTAAATTCTCCCATATATATATATATATATATATATATATATATATATATATATATATACATAACAAAGAAAGGAAGGATAAACATAAGGGAAAGGGACAGAAAGACCGTGATGACGGAATTCATAGCGTTCCCATAGAGAAGGAAATAGCTTAGCAGACACTAGGTCACTAAGTTCATGAGGTCCTAAAGGTCACTGTCATGATATGGTTCGGAACTAGAAGCCTTCCATACAAACGAACTTCCATTATTACGTACATACACTATCAAGCAAAGAAAATCATAAACGAACTCGCACGCGCCACAGCACTTGATCCAGCCTATCGATTTTCAGAAAGGGACCACCACACACGGCATAGATGGACCAAGCAAATTAATGCTGTGGTCATGGAGTGTTACTACCTCAGAAGCCCGGTAGACGAAAATGGTACTCAAATTAGGGGTTACCGACAACGTATGTGTGATCATTGGAGAGAAAAAGGGATCGTTTAAACTCACAGAACAGAGACAATGTGATCAAGCTAGGGCAATAAGAAAAAAATCGTTGGTTCACAGAAGTAGAACTCGAAGCTATCAAAAGACGGGTCTTGGAAAATAGCAGCAGAGATAACGATGAAAATACCGGTCAAACTAATAAGAGTAATTTCAAAGCACAGGAAAGAAGCACTGGTAGTACGATTGGTGAGAGACATATATATGATCTAATAGAGAACAATAAAACTAATAGTGACATGGCAGATGTACAACAGGCAATCTACGACGGAATAAAGGCAAGACTACTGGAGAATGATAGCGACATTATTTGCAAACTTAAAAACGTTAATCGATGGAAATTGAACCAAGAAACGCAAAATGACAATGAAATTCTGAAAATACATCACGACACAAAACATCACAGAAACAAATTATTTGATCAAAGCAGCAAGTAGTGCTGTGGCAAAAAACGTGGGTGTTCATGTCAAGAAAAAGAAACATAATGGGAGTGACAAAAGAAAACATCCATGGTGAAAAAAATAATCCAGACAGGGTTAGACATGCTCTCGAAGGAAATCTCTGTTTTAGAACAAAAAGAGAAAGGGAGCTTAAAAGCTAACAAAAATACAGGGCGTTGAAAGGAAGTATAATATTGAAAGAAAGGGTCTGCTATATATCTATGTATGTATATGCATATGTTCGTACAAATGTATATACTCATGCAAAATTTTCTGATGTGATGTTTACGCCAGAATTTCTGTGCGTGCGCGCATACATATACACACACATATACATATATACAGACATATGCATGAACACCCAAATATAAACACACATACATTCATATATGCTTACATAAATGCATACATGATTATTATGTACGTGTAAATGTGAAAACACGTGACGAAAAAATAAAGAGAAAGAACTGAGTTTTTCCAGTGGTAAGAATTATCTCCTCTTCCATACTATGTAGAACATTAGCTTGGTAGCAATTACAGTCAACTTCATATAACAAAGTCTGATAATTTCAAGAAACAAGAATTCTATAAAATTAGTCTGATATTCAATAAAGCATACTCTGAATGTATTCAGAAAAAAGAAACAACTGAGATATTTGTTTAGTTGTCATCAGACTCGCACCTACCCTACGTGTTTTCTGGTAGGAGGCGATCATTAGACTTATAGAAGAAAAACAGCAATATATTTATATCTTAATTAATTAATTTGGATTTGATTATACAAATTACTAGGTCGCAAATATTGGTTTCAAATTTTGGCACAAGGCCAGCAAATTCGGGGAAGGGAATAAGTCGATTACATCGACTCCAGCGCTCAACTGGTTCCTATTTTATCGACCTCGAAAAGATGAAAGGCAAGAAATTTCAACTCAGAACTGAAAGTCGGACGAAATGCTGCTAAGCATTGAACTCGGCGTGCAAACTATTACGCCAGTTCGCCGCCTTCTAGATAATAATTATTACTGGCTTTGCATATCGCTTTAGTGAACATATTCAAGCTACATTTGTGTGTTTGTAGAACTCCTTACGGCTCACAACAGGCTGTTCGATTATGCTTTAATTATTGTGCGATGTCTCTAGGCATCAAGTCTCTGCACACTCAAGGAAATATAACGAATAAGGTTTCATATTCAAACTCAAAACCATACTACAAATGAATTTAGATATACACCTTTCCTTCCACTAGTTTTTCTCTTATTATTTCAGTAATGCTATTTTATCCTTCAGTTACCTTCGCACCCTTTTTTTAAACCTTCACTTCGACCTCGCTTGCTTTTCTTCCTCTTGTCTTTTCCATCTCCGTCTCTCACCTATATTTTCTTCCCTGTTCCTTTCTTAGTTCTTTGCTATGTATACAAGCTCATGTTTTCACGTTCCTGGTATACCCCATTGGTTGCAACCAGTGGTTAAAACATGGAGTATATAAAACTATGTTGTTCTGTCATGTCAATTGTGAAGAAGGACTTGTTCAAAATGTCGGATGCACAACACCACCATAACAAATTCACTGTAGACTTTGTGTTACATTTTCCAAAGCAGACGTTTGGCCGACGCAGCCCACCACCGATCTCCTTGGATTGTGTTTAATCTTATATGTGTGTGGTTGGGTGTGCATGCGTATGTTTGTGTGCACGCATGTGTGTATCTGTGTGCAAGTTATCGACTCTGCTTAGCACAAGTGGACCTGCAATTGGCCAGTTCGACTTGCAACTTATAAAATGCTCCTTAAATTACACTATATCCATATTACAAGAATCTCTAATCTATATTAGGTAAAGTATTAGACTCACGATGTTTTATCAATCATCGTCGAGTTTTGGTTGAAACATCTAGATACAAGAAGTAGGTGATTATATGAGCACTTAGCAGTAAACGATAGCGGCAGAAATATTTAGATAATCAAAAGATTTTGAAACCCATTCTTTATTGCGGGATATGTATGTATTTTGTTTACAAGAAGTATTAACGGGTATATCTTGCATAAAACTCAGAGAAGTGGTAAAATTTAAGTGTTTCAGTTAATATTAAGTATGAGCCATTGGGACCACAACGTGCAACTTTTTTATTAGGATAAAGTAGTAAAATCTGGGGAATTGCAGAAACTATATCTTTAATAAGGTAACAACAGAATGACAATTTGAATGGCGATTTTTATATTTTCATTAGTCTATGTCTGTTATCATTGTAGTTGTTTACAATCAGGTTATCTCTAATCGTCAAAAACCTATGGCCACATGTAATACCTGCATGGCAAAATCCCCTTTTGTTTATTTCGAAACGGAACCTGAAGTACGTCTGCTAATGCATTCGTTTTTTATTATTATTATTATTATTCTTTCTTTTACATGGTAGGGTGGGTGTGAGAGAGATTTATCTTTAACATGTAATGCTACCACGTTGCCGCTTCTTTACTGGGTAGTTCAGAAATTGATTGATACTGGTAACAGCAATCTGAAAACTGCTTAAGCAATATTCTACTGTCGAACGGCTTTTCAAATTTAAATATCACCTAAGAGGATACATAGTTTAATTGAGCTACAGAGCAGACATTAAGACGCGATTTGCTTTGTCATAAATTATGTTGTCTTTTTAATTTAAAAATTGTTTCATACAAAGAGAAATGTGACTCTCATGTACATACACACACACGCACGCACACGCACACGCACACACACACACACACACACACACACACACAGAGAAACACGCACGCACACTCACAGACAAAGAGAAGCAGACACACTCAAATTCACACACATGTGTACCTTCAAACACACACTAAAGCATTCAAATATTCATTTGTTCTTATTTATTGTATTTCAGCGGTGTTATTTCTGTATAAGCTATATATAAAATCTTGCATTCCTATCTAACCTGTATAAGAAGTCTCATATTTTCAATAATCTTTTGGATTTTTTAAAAGTTCTATTTTAGTAGTTCTCATATTTTAAATTAAATTAAATTACAGGATAGATACTATCTAATAAGTATCGCGTCATACTTTTAGACTCTAATACATGACACTAATAGTTGTGTATAACATTTCTTTCGATCAGTGAAATTTCAATATGTCGTTTAAATTTAGTGTTATTAGGTTTCATATTTCGTATCAAATATATAGAGTTTAGTCATGAAATAAAATTTCAAAGCAAGTATTAGCGGTTTACATTTTAAGTTGTTTGAACTGTCATTTATATTATGGAATAAATATTTAGAGGTGATACTTATAATCAAAATGTTCTATCAAAACGAAGACAGTTTTGTTATTAAAAGTGTTTTAGCAAAAAGTTTAATGCTTATCTTAAATATTATCTTAAATATATATTTTTTAGCAATTTTCGAAACAACTTCTGAGATTGACATTGAGTAAAAGTTTGTATGGAAGCAATATATATAAAAGAATCTACCTGAATACTGTAATTGGTATATATGCTTCACAGAGAAATACTTCCTGTGACAAAATTGTAAGCGTAGAGGTTACTGTTGGCTTTGAAGCGGTCCACATTGGATGATAAGTGGGGAGAAACACGTAACTCAGCAGCGCCTGATTAAAGAATGAGACAAACCATTCTGCACAAAGAGTCGGAGAGCACTCTAGGTGCATTGATAAAAGTAGAGGGAAGGCAGTGTGTCTGTGAGGCGTGTTTGTGAGCGACTTCGTGTTAGTCACTCTATTAGCTTTTCTTTCGATGCTATACAGTTAATGTGCTTCATGTTAAATACAAAAAACAGAAGTAGCCATTCTATTCATATTGTTTATCAATAATGTATATTATTAGAGATAATACTATTGTAAAAAGAGTTTTTACGTATTGCACTGTATATTTCAATGCTGATTCTTAACAATAACTACACTTATCTAAAAGTTAAATTTTGAATTCATAGAAATATGTAAAGAAGTCGGTAAGTTTGTTCATATATTTCTTTCATATATTTATTCAATAATTATAGGACCTCCAACTGAGGAATATAATTATAATACAAATGTAAAAGTTTATTTACAATACATTTACAAAAAGAGCGTTAAAATATATATTTTTGCAAAAAATACATCATCCATTAATACAATACATTACACTATTTTCTGTATATCTCATTGAAAAGCAAATGCGGATATTTCGTGAAACAAAGTCCATAAATAATTACAAGCTCCACAATCATGCAAGTACCGAGACTAAATAAATAGGATGAGACTAACGGATGCAAGAGTTACAACGACAATACTTTCAATGTTACAGCACGCCCCTTTTCAAAACTGATGTAGAAATCAATAACAAATATAGAAAAAAAGATAGTCTAAATGATTTATGAAATCATATTCTAAATGATTTACGAAATCAGCTTTCTAATATTTCATAAATCAAGGTTTATTGGGCCAGATACAATTCTTGCAGTATGGAATTACGGATCTTAATGTTTTAAATTCGATTCCGGGCGAGCTCGACTGTATCAGTTGCGTTAGACGCGAGATATACGACTGCAGCTTCATGAGTAACAAATCAGCATTCCATGTTCTTAAATGCTTTACAAGAACTAATCATTGCTAGAAAGCGACCGACGTATATTTAATGTTCTCTTCTAAGTGGAAAGGTCTTTCTAATCTGCAAGTCAAAGAAGAAAAATTACCTTCAATATCCCTGTGAAGGATGATTTTGCACCCGGAACGGAATCATCATGTTATACACACCGTGAACTTGGCAATCAAAAGCACGAAATAATTTTTCCAGACTTGCAGCTCTACAATCCCCACACAACGAAAATTTGCAGTTCCCAAAACCCAAAGTTGTACACTTGTCTGCAGTGCAGCAAGTTTGTGAAAGAAAGACTTTAAACAAAACATTGAGGGATATCATTCACGGCACCTCAGTGCGTACCACGAGTTCGAATCGAGGAGGTTATTTCTGGGTGCTGTACTACCTGCAAGCAGTACCATCTCCCAAGCTGAAATGGATTGCCAAACGGAACACTGCCAAACAGAACACTGCCAAACGGAACACATGCTATACGGAACACTGTCAAAATTCTAGAATCATCTTAAGCATTACTCCTAATAAATTATGGTTCCATAAACAGTACTTCAAAGGAGAAATCCTATATGTTCATGTCCAGTTGAGATCAAACGCCATACAATTCCTCTCCAAAACTAACCCTTTACAAATATTACTGAAACAAAATTGAATATTGATTATGAAAATTCTCTTTGTTCTACCTTAAAACAGTGCACGCAGAGCAAACAAACATTTCCTCTTTCATACACACAGTAACAGACACTCACACACATATGCATGCTTCCATACGTGCATCTATCATGCCCACACACACACAAACTCACAAGCACGTACACACTCATACACATACACACGTACACACATATACTAACTGTGACCTTTCAGTTACTGATGTCGCCAATGCCAGTAGAATATTTACGACGGAAGCAGTTTTCGTACCAAATGACAATATTTATATCCTACTAAACTTGGACGTATATTTAGAAAGGGAAATTCTACAGTATTCACTTCTCAGAGGTCCACTCATTCAGCCGTAGTATGTTAAGAACAAACAAGATGAGGACGAATATCCATCAAATGTAAATAATGTAAATAATGTATATATTACTATTTCTCTCTCTCTCTCTCTCTCTCTCTCTCTCTCTCTCTCTATCTCTCTCTCTATCTATCTCTCTCCCTCTCTCTCTCTCTCTCTCTATATATATATATATATATATATATATATATATCTCTCTCTCTCTCTCTCTCTATATATATATATATATATATATATATATATATACAGAGAGAGAGGGAGAGAGAGTGGGAGGGAGAGAGAGAGAACGCAAAAATGGAAATGTTTTAAGATTGCTGTTTTTCTTTCGATTAACTCGAATCTTATTCCACTGCAGACTCTCATCTTCCATAAGGATACTTTTATAACCACTCTCTTTCCCCTATATAAAACCAATCTATTTTGTATTCCATCCAACGGCAGCCACTACTACACACATGATATCACTTCATAATGTTCTGTCTCTAAGTATCATCTACATGCACCCTGGAGAACTTCTGCCAAAACCACATTTACTTTATGAACGATAACTTCGTTAAATATCCTCGAATTATTTTATTGCGAACATTTCTATTTAAAAGCATAAACATTATTACTACGCTTATCTAAGAAACATAATCGTAACAACTTCGTTAACATGAACAGCAGGCAACTTAAAAGAAAATCCTAAATCGATGCACAAGCTTCCCCAAAGCCGGAGTTTTTTTTTTTTTTTTCTTGAAGAATGCATTTTCTCAACTTTACAATACAAAAACTAGTGAACTTCTTCACAATAGAAAATACCTCATCTCCTAACAAGAACTTGCCTGCTAAAATAATCAGGGTGTGATCCATGTATTGAAACAGTGTTCCGTATCTGCGACGATTTTCCTGCTGTTTACAAACATCTTAGACTGGATTCAATCAACGTTTATCTGTGTGATAAGCATACATTGTCCATCAGCGAACAAACACTAGGTTTTCAAATAAATATGGTAAGCAAGAAAACAGTTCATAAAAAAAAGAAGGGAGAAAGAAAAGGAGCAGTTCAACAGAAGAACAGAAAAATCCACACCAGAACAATCTGGGCTACACCAGTACTCCAGCACGACTCGAACCTGGTACTCAGTCGTGTAGAATCCAATAAATCCTTGTTATATTGTTCACAAACGTACACTTTGCTTGTAAAACAGCAACGATCCAAATTTTCAGCGTATTCCTCGAACGGATCTGCAACAACTTCCGATTCGAAACAATTTAGTGAATAGAAAAACTATTCACTCGGGATGAACAAAGTTTTGAGGTGGGGTACGCCCCCACACACAAGTTCACAAAGAGAGTCACTTAGCGGGACTGCAGGCAGAGAAATGCCCGGGACTCAGGGGGATTTCTTACTTGAAAAAGAAAAAAAACAATACCAAACAACAAACCCCACTAAATCCCCAGAAAAAATACAGATACCTACCTTACAGTCGCACCTTCAACTTTTCTTCACTATAAGACGGCCTCAAAAGCACGTCTTGACAATGTTCAACTCAGAAATCAACTAGTCAACGCATGGGTAATGGGTAAGCAAGCTACTTTATTTCAACAATTTGGCCATTAAGGCCTTACAAAAACGGCAACATATATATATGGATATATGTATGCGTGAATGGCTTCATTCTAATGACTGAAACAAGTAAAAAAAGATTATGTATATCTAAAGTCAGACATACATACCCTCATACACAAGCACACATATATAATTTGTGTGTGTGAGTGCGTGTGTGTGTGTGTATGCGTGTATGTGATAGTGAGAAAATAATAGATAGATAGATAGATGGATAGATAGATAGATAGATAGATAGATAGATAGATAGATAAATAGATAGATAAACACACAGACAGATAGGTTAGTTCATCGATTCATTGACTCTACTCAACTTGTACGCTTGACTAATATATTTGCTTAGTAGAATTTAATGCATAAAACAGCAAGAAAAGAATTCGAATTACGTCTCACAAAAATATATGGTTTGTGATATAATGCCTTCTTTGTCTAGACGTTATTAACAGAGTAGTTATAACAAATCCATATCTTTAATGTTGCCATTCTTCGTTTATATAAAACTTTATTTCTATTTCGTTTTCATAATGTATTATTCATATCTCAGACGGAATGGAAGAAGCGGGATATATCAAATCGTCCATATGTTATGATTTAGATAGGAAATAAAGTTGGCTCCATAATAACACTATTTAAGTAAATATATTGCCTTGGTGCATTGTTAATACACATTTTGCAATTATATCTAAGATTCCACTTAGCAATGTTTCTCATCTGACCACTAAACTTTTTTTCTAAATTTGCGCGTAATTTTCTTTGTAGTTGCTGTTGATATTTATAACAGTTTGTAGTAGAAAGTTGCAACGAAGTTTATGTTTATGTTGCAGATCTGGTTGTGAAATTACTTTCGCTGGATGATGATATAGCATTAATAGAATTTGAACATTGAGACATCGAATTATAATACGACATCGCATTGCACATGAAACTAATATTGTAAGTTTCGTCTCCGTTTATGATGACTCTAGAACCGCTACTCCAGTCTGAGCTGCAATCTGGCCACTACCGCCAGGAGAGTTGTCGCTACAGTAAGTTTTTACTGCATAGTTACATCAAGGAAACAGAAGGCTCAATTTATAAAAGAGTCTAAAGTTCTGATTTGCATTGAAGTTGAGTTTTGTATGAAAGGGGCAGAAATTGTAATAAATGTTGAATTTATCAATGTGCAATAGTTTGCGAAATATTATTTTCAAAGAGGTAAATGTGCAATGAGTAACTGTCCCGATTATTTTGTAGAGGCACCGGTTATTTCATATATTGCTTTGCCTTTTACTTGTTTCAGTCATTAGACAGCACCCATGCTGGGACACAGCGGTGACTTTTCGTAGCATGGATCGATCCCAGTATTTATTCTATCGATCTCTTATGCCAAAAGGACACAAACACACCGATACCGGTTGTCAAGTGGTGGTGAAGAAAAAACATTGACACAAGGATATATATATATATATATATATATATATATATATATATATGTGTGTGTGTGTGTGTGTGTGTGTGTGTGTGTGTGTGTGTGTGTGTGTGTATGTATATATATATAAACATATATACAGGTTTCTTTCAGTTTCCGTCTATCAAATCGACACACATACTTTGGTCGGTCCGAGGCTATAATAGAAGACACTTGCCCAAGGTTCCACGCATTGGGACTGAACCTGGAACCATGTAGTTGGACAGTAGCCTTCTTACCACTTTACCATGGCCGCACTTATATATAAGGTATACTTCTAGCTTAATGCAATAGAATATTCCTTGATGACCTAATATGACTGAGCTTCTAAATGCACTTGAATCACGTACTTGCAATGTCTCCAAGCTGCCATAACGGTGATACATGCGTAAGGACTACAATATACGTGAACTTATGTTGATACTTATTAAATCCTATATCTATCTATCTATGTATGTATGTATGAATGTATGTATGTATCTATCTATCTATATATATATATATATATATATATATATATATATATATAACTTTCAATAATAAGACGAATTCTTTTACAAGAATTTATCAAGTAGCTAGCGTGAAAAAAACCTCATAAGGCAAAAATCCATCATTTATTCCCGAAATATATATTTATATTTATATAAGGGCATTACTATATAATAACGCCTCACGCCATGAGGGACTCTAAGGTCAGACTACTATAAAAAAAGCACATTTTTACCGAATGCGAGGAAATGCAACTCTCAAAGCCAACCTCTTAAAAACGAACTAAATTATAGATCATGATTTGGTAGTTACTGTAGTATTATACAACTTCTACTCGTCAGTATAATATGGTCAAGAAAAATAGAAATAAACAGTGAATCAACATACCAAACGAACACCATGTATCCAGCATAGAATATAGACGACTGTTCATCGCTATTTCCCTATGTAAGTGGCGGGAAATTCGAATTTCTGTAAAAATGTGCTTTTTTTATAGTAGTCTGACCTTAGAGTCCCTCATGGCGTGAGGCGTTATTATATAGTAATGCCCTTATATAAATATATATATATATATATATATATATATATATATATATATATATATATATATATATATATATATATATATATATATATATATATATATATCAGATATGTGGTTTACAAAGACGTGCGATACCAGTCATGTGTACTGAGGATACCCAATTCATAGATAGGCCAGCGGATAGCAGTTTTAGAAAATCCTTGCTCTACGCTTCAACTGTTACCTAGAGGAAGGGTCAATACATTCCTAATGGAAGGAGTCAATACGATTCTGCTGTACAAGAAGGGCAATAAAGAAAATCTTAAGAACTAGCGTCCCATCTGGTTCCTGTCTCATATTTACAAGTTGTTCGCGAAGTTAATCCCTGAACGATTATCTCAATCAACAAAAGGATGAGCAGCAGCCAAGAGAACAGACGGGGTTCAGAAAGAAGTACAGCACTACAGACAATATATTTACTCTAACGGTGTTGCTGGAATGAGCTAGAGAGTACCGGCTGCCTCTGTGCGTTGCGTTTATTGATTACGAGAAAGCTTTTCGTAGCGTCGACATCAACGCATTACTGCAAGCTCCCAGGAAAGAACGTATGACGACGCAGGTTTCTTCTCATAAGCTACATTGAAATGGTAACCACAATACACGATATAGTTGCTGCTATATTTAGATTGTTTAATTGCATTAACTATTGTTCAGAGAAATACTGTCTATATTTGTATTTCAATTTCCACGAAATGCATGCTTTAGTAACGTTTATGTCTTCTATCTTATAATGGGGAATGCATTCAATAAGACAACTAAAACTCAGAATGTGTATCCAAACCTGCGAATAACACAGATTTCGGATATACTCCACTTGCATTACATGTCCTGATATTATTATATAATTGAACTTCCTGCTGCTGCTGCTGCTGCTGATGATGATGATGATGATGATGATGACGACGACAACGGCGGCGGTGGTGGTGGTGGTGGTTTTGGTGGGACAACAACAATAGCTGACGAGGACGACGAAGTGATTGATGATGATAATTAAATTTTATGAAAAACAGCTGTTATTTTAGATACTATATTCTGACTTATGATTTATGGAACAGCTGTGCCATATAGAATATTCGAGTTTAGAGCCATGAAAATACTGCTTGAATTTCAATTTACTTTCTTTATCTGAGAATTTTCATTCATTTCTATTCCAAATATATCAAATAAAACCTACGAAGCTATCAGAACTTTTCATCAGAAAATAATTTGCAAGAAAATTTAAAGGTGACTACTTTTATATACAATTTGTTTATTGATGTACGTGGAGAAAGAAACCGCTTCGAAATATTTGTCAAATAAAAGAAAAGACTATATGCTTCGTTACTTCTTTGATAACATTCGAAAAAAATGTTTCTTAATATACCAGCTGTTTATATATATATATATATGTGTGTGTGCGTGTGTGTGTGTGTGTGTGTGCGTGTTTGCGTGTGTGTGTTTGTGTGTGTGTGTGTGTGTGTGTATAATCTGCCTCAAATGAATAAAGCTATTTATAAAGAAGAAACACTTAGCCAGTTGCCACAAATTCTCGATGGTTTATATAAATTCTTTGTTGTTTATCATCTGATATTGTGAAATTGATCTGGTAATGTAGGCTGCTGTAAACGTCATTCTAACATTATATATATATATATATATATATATATATATATATATATATATATATATATATATATATATATATATATATATATATATGTCGCTATGGCAAATGAAGAAAACACCATTTTAGATAAAAGAAAATAAATGGAAACAAAGCAATAATACATAGTCGAAAAACGAGTCTTCATTGGTTTATAATATACTTTAAGTCTCTTAAACATATATATCATAATAGTAGTTTATTTGACATCTCTTTTTCATCTTGATTGCATACATAGTGTATAATCCGCATTGTCTTGGAACTTTCATTAAAGAAGCAAAGCTAGAATTAACACAGTTAATGATCTCACATTAACAATTGTTGCAGAATAATCTAATCACAATTATTACATCCACATGATCAAATACATTAACACACGCGACGTGATATGATAATTATATATAGATATGGGTGAGATATGCATAATGTTTTCGTGTGGTGTGTACAAGCGACTGTATTCACTTAAATACCATATTCACATATACACGCATTCGTACCCCCAAAGAATTATATTTGTAATTATTGATATATCTCAACGAATAGTTTTATTTATGTTACTTAGATCTATAGATATTCTTCGAAAAGGAAAATTCTCTGCAATAATTTTCACTTGACTAACTTTATACTAACCCCTGTATTTCGTACTTGATTTATAATTCTTTGGATTCTGTATCTAATTAAGCAGAAAGGCAAGCACATATAGTAATATTTGCATTGTGTGGCGATGTGAGGCTAACTCATAAATGAGCTGAGTGTGTTATGCCGATGTTCTCTTAGTAAATATATGAAATACAGTTTCAATTTATATTCTTTATTCTAGTTATGTTTGGAATCGTTGTACTGAAATAATGTTTATTAATGTTCCTTATATTTGTCTTACTCTAGGAATAGTACAATGGAAATCACAAAACCGAATTATATATCTATCAAACATATTGCATTTTGAAACATATTTTGGCACATTTAACAACACACATAAGAATTTACAAATAGCTGGTGGAGTTTCTCCGTGTCTCTCCAACTTATCAGCCAAGTTTTCCTCTAACGCCAAACGACTGTCGTACAAAATGAATAAAATATTCAGTAATGTTGCTCCTGAAACACTATGTCACAATCAAAAATGACATAGAGATGGCTGCAAAAAGTGTGATGATATACCTACTTAATTAAGGTTAAACTTGATTAAGCATTAAACCCATTGTCGCTGAACATATGTCTGATTGATTGAGCCTTACCTGAACCTAAACATCAGCAATATATTTACTCATAGGCCAATACGATGACTTGATCAGCAACAACCATGTCTATGCATATGAGATGAGTGGAATTTCACATAAGGTTGGCCAGCATCTAAGCAACAGTATGACGCTTTTTAATTACCAGCGGGAAGCTCCCAAATGCTACTTCGATCAAGGCTGATTGGATGCCAAAGAATTTAGTAATAACTTTACTGAATGAAGATTGATTTGGAGATATACAACTATGTCTTTTATAATTGCTCTCATCGAGTCACGTTTATCTTCGTTTAAATGAAAGCAACCGTGCATTCGATTAGGTCTGCTTGATTTGAGTTGACCTAGGGTTAAAGAACAGTGCCAATATAACTGATAATAGGTTGTTCCATCAGGGTCGATTTTGAGATGAAAAAAAATCACATTCTGGTCTTAAATGTATAATAAAATTTATTTGAAAGCAAATATTGGAAAACTGTTTGCTAACTGTCGGACAATTGTTTGGTGGTATCTTATAACAGTTATTTAATAAATGTTAATCAAAGCTGAGCTGTAATACGAAATATTTCTACTTCCCAAAATGCTATTTTATACTCGCTTTTTCAATTGACTGTGTATTATCGTTTCAAATACATGGAATTTCAGGCTTAATTGCGTTATCTATAACTTGATTTCATTAGCGTTAACTCAATTTTCCATTCATATGAGCGCTTGGACATAAAGGAGAAACTGATTCACGGAAGATATATTCCTCAGCAACAACAAAACGTTTCTGCACAGCGATAAATATTAAATGGCAATGTTAAATTGTTTGATGTGATTAAACACTAATAAAATTTATATTGGATAAAGTACAACGCTGACTTTCTTTAGTTTTGGTCTTCATTTTTATCGAGTGATTGTCAGAACATTAGATGGACTGCTAAGGAATCACTTGCACGTTAATAAAATAGGATAGGTCCATTTAAAGAGTCTTCAATTGATAAAAGACAACGCAGACCCCTTTTAAGTATTATAGGCGTTTTATTACAGAGCTGCTGCTGCTGCTGCTACTACTACTACTACTACTACTACTACTACTACTACTACTACTACTACTACTACTACTACTACAACTGCAGTTTATTAAACCAGACGCAAGAAAAAAATGACTTCATACAAAATAAAATCATTAGCGCTGCTGCTTTAGAGTTTCTGAACAAATCAAGATCGTAAACGTATTCTAACAAATTGTCCTCATTTTAAGTAGCGGATTACGGAATACGTATACTTTCCGCTTAATG
>NC_142931.1:62202847-62252847 GCF_046866305.1 Octopus bimaculoides | reverse complement strand
TCCATATAATTAAGTGAATTTCCAAATGAGCATTAATGTATGTGGGAAATGTAGTATACAAGGAGGGATGTAATTTTGAATACAACTTAATAGAGGCATTATGTTCTAGCTTTGTTATCATTCGTGAAGATATATTTCCAGATTGAATATCACAAAGATAATTGATGAAATTCAACTTTTACAATATAGGCATTATAATATGTATATGTACCGGATATATTTCCCAGAGAGCATGGCGTGGCACGCTTTTGATTTTTTGACGGGGTTGCTAAATTAAGACTATTAATAATATCCGAGAATTCTATATAGAATAGAATACTATACAATAGTATATTTATATAGGTCCTCATTCCGTAATTTCCTCACCACAAATTAATTTTTCTTTTGAGAGTGGTTTGTTTTCATTAACTTGTGGTAAATCACGATGTTGTAAACATGATCCAAATCATTCTAATCGTGTCTGTCACATCTTATTGCTTGACACATTATATCTAGAACTATATTAAATATTAGTCAGTGTGCTTTCTGTTTTAATACGTTAGGATAGGATTTGATGCATATTTAGGATGTATTGTAAACAGTATTAGCAACAACATTAAAAGCGTCCTCATTGGATTAAATCATGATGAGGTGTAGTGTAAAAAATTATTTATTTCTACGATGAAATAAATGAATTAACAGAAATGTTTTTGAAACAAGGATATAGAATACTTATATGCTTACAACGTGTTGTTATAATGGTACCTAAAAGTTATATAAAATGCAAGCTGAAAAAGCTTGGTTGATGTAAAACAGACGCTGGTTGAGAAACAGACAAACTAAACGTGGACAGGCTGAGCGTGTGACAGAAGGGGACGTACTAAGAATTAAAAATTTACTACATATCACTTTGTATGTATAAGAAACATCAGACTAATCAGACTAAGGTTCGTATTCCTTTTCTGGATTGCAGATGTTTGAATAAATTTGTTTCAGCGGTTTAAGTTCACGAAAAATTGTACATCATAAATGGAATTCTGAGTGTTTATAGCATATTGAAGTTAATGTCAGCTATGAAAACATCACGTTGCAATTGCGAATCATTATTAAACAACATTCGATCATAAAAGACATGAACAGTAAAACGAATATAAGGGAAACAGTGCTGTTGGGAAATTGCTGTCAATTATTCATAACAATACCGAAATATCCTGGAATAATTTTAATGATATAGCTTTTTTCAAATAATAGAGTTTAATATACTTTGTTATATATTATGACTAATTTCCTAATATGAGTAATTTGGTTAATTCTGAAAAGATAGACAAGGAGATCTTTAATATCTGCAAATATATTAATGGCAGATTCCTGAACTGCAATGGGTATCTATAATATATAAAAATACTAGTAGATGCATAGTGAAGCAAATGATGTAAGCACATGAAAAGATATTATTAGATATATATGTCCCGTTACATTTATGATTAGTCCAGTCACTGAAATGTTGGGCGAAACCACCGTAAATAAATTTTGGTAAGACTTCTTTTGTATTTATTCATCTTTATTTATTGAATTGTTGATAACATTTTTTTTTAAACACTACATCTTTTGCAATGTGCTTTTAACAAGTTATACAAATTCACGAAAATGATGAGCTTGCTCTCAGATTCTGCCTACTAATTTTCCCTCAAAAGGCATAGCAAATGTCATAAAATGGCAGATGTAACACAATGTGCATGAAGTAGGACCGAACAAGAAACGACACTTACAAAGCAAATCTTTACCACATAATCATGTGTGAACTCGTAAGTATAAAATGCTATTACATATCATATATAAGTGTTTATGAAATATATTTGTAGTAACAATTTATAAATTACAAAAAAAGTGAAATGGAATGAAATAGAAATCAAAGGATTTATTTTAGTAACATATCAACAAATGCTGCTTTGGTTTGCTTGTGAAGTACATTCATAAGAAATTGTATAAAAATTAGAATATAACATCACTTACTGTCCACCGTTATGTGAGTTGCTCATATTAGTGTCACGAATTATGATTAAGCATCAAATATATATGTAATTTAACATATCCATAGTTATTAGAAATTGTGAAGCAAATATATATACACGATGAAGCTCTTACTAATTTTACTTATTTTGGTCCAATTTATACGAAGATAGAAGAAATTGGCCTAAAGATATATTTAATGGCATATTAAATAAAATTATCCACTGGAATTATAACTAATAACCATTAACATGTTCCAGTAGCTGCCCTAATCACGTTCATTGAATTAAAGATATCAAATTTTCATAAATGTGGAATACATTTAAAGAAAGATTTCAATGCAAGGAAAATATAAATCAAGAAAGTTCATTTATATGATTACTGTTATCTCATTCGTCCGACAGATTGTTTCAGTGCTCTTGGGATATATACGTAAATGCCGAATGATGAAATTGAGTGCTCAACACCGCACTGGTGGATGTAATTTCTTTATTTGTGAATTAAGGCCACCATTAGTTTCATGTTAAGAAAAGTAGGAAAATATCCAGGTACCCTAACAATATTTCAAGCCAATCACATGGAGAAAGGCGAACACCTTTCTCCATATGATCGACTTGAAAAATTGTTAAGACACTAGGATATTTTCCTGCCTTTCTTAGCATGAAACCAATGGTAGCCTTAATTCAATAAAGATATATATAGTTGAAATTTATTGAAAAACAAAAGACGAAGACAGGTGTATGAACAACAAGCAAATGTATCAGTTTGACGCTCGGGAAAATGAAAAAGTCTTTTACGTTTCGAGCCTACGCTCTTCAGCAGAAAGGAATAAGAGAAAATAAACAGAGAATGAAGAACACTTGTAGATTCAGTGGCCCATACGCAAGCATGCATGCATGCATGCATTCATACGTACATACATACATACATACATACGTACATACATACATACAAACATACATACACCTAATGTCTTGAGATATTTAAGCAAGTTCAGAAAGTGATGGTTCTAAGAATACATCTTAATCGACGCTTTGTTAAATTATCACGTAAAAGTTGGAAATAAGGTTGAGATTACATAGAATATGTAACCTTCAAACTCTGGATTAATTGACTTTGCTAACATTCTGAATATTTATTTGACATTAAGGACCCAAATCTCAGAATCTTAATACTTAATAATTCTGTACTTAATCCTATTTATATAATCATATACCTTTATACTTTAATTTCATAAACGCAAGGAAGAAATGAAATGTTTATCTCAAACTGTGACAAGTAATTATTAAGTAACGATTGATATTATTGTTATCACCTACAATAATGTTCTTAGTTAGATTGAGCAGGGCATGATATAACCTTTAACAATATAATTGCAATGAAAAACGACGTATGGCTTCTCTGTCACGCATTTCAGTTTGTAAGTTTATAGAATTTCTCAATGTGTGTTGCTCTAATATGAGAATAAAAACGTTTCACAGTTCTTTAACATTTAAGAAAATAGTGCTCAGTAAAATGAAATTATACTGGCCTCAGTGTAATTACTTCTAACCGTTTTGCATTTGCTGCCTTTACTCGGCCTCAAGTGGATGCCAATCACGAACCCGTCACTTCAAATAGTATCTTCACACTTGCTCTCACTGATCACGGCTAAAAATACTATGTAACTTCCATCAGAAGATGAAATGTTCGATTCCAGTTAATTAGTTGTGAATACAGGCCGTTAAGTTGGTATTCTTTATGAATTAACGTGTTCATCAGTGAGACAAATTAACATATAATAAGGAAATATAATATTCACGATAATTTTACATATTTTAACAAATATATATTACATCAAATCTTCAACAATCAGCAAAAGATTGTAGTGATATGATAAAAACAATGTTACACATAAAGTTATTGTTAGACTCCTTATTTGAAAATGAAGGTTTAGGTGCTTGTAATACTATGTTTTAGTTTTCTATACTTTATCGCAAACGAACTGTCAGGTGACAGTGTGTATAAGTGGTCTCCCGACAATACTCCCTCAGATTAACCATACCGTCTTAAAAAATAAATGAAGTCGATACAAATATCAGAAAAAAAATTATATTCAATGTTCGATGCTGGTTCCATCCCCCCTGTTTTACCTTCTGTTTGAGTCAAAGCTTGCTCGTCGCGCATTTTCGAAAGGGAAACCGTCTTGATGCATGTTATATCCTCAGAAATCCGATCAAATAATACATTTGCATATATCCTCAGTAACAAGACCAGATAACATGATTTTGTTTATTACCAATTGACTTTTCTTTGGTGCTACTCTGCTATGTGGTACAGTTTGCCATACTGACAGCTTGGCTGCAAATTCGCTTCTTCGAGGAATTCAATTTAAGTCATGATGCTACTTCAGCAGTTGAGAAAAGCACAAAAAACACAGCAGACGAAAGCACTAAAGTAATCGTAGTGGGTGACTCGAAGTCGGACAAAAGAATGATTACATGACTTTTCTGGGGTACTTGCTATTCAGATTAAACCTAAAGCTACATTCTGTTGAGTGCGTTCTTTGATTTTTGAAGCTCCGTTGTCACTTTACCATCAAATGAAATGATTACCCTGATCGGCTGAATTGATTAAATTCTTTCAGTTCTACCTGACCGAGGTGAGGGAAGAAGTGTTCAACTGTTCCAGAGAAACGTGGAAGTTGAAAAGATCAGTTTTGCTGTGTTTTGTTTGTTTTTGTATTAATTTTCAAGTGAAACTCCAGTCCAAAGGTTTCGGCAATTTCTGAATATAGAAATAAATTTGTATGTTGCATGACATAATCTGTGCAAGTAACTATGCAGAATCGTTTTGAAATAGATCTCTGATAAATGTTTCAGTATTTTAGTATTGAAGTGTAGCTGACTCACGTTGAACAGGCTGCCATCATTGAGGCATCGGGTGTAAATACTGTCTTCTGTAGCCCTTCTGAACATCTTGGAGAATAATAGGATGAAGAGAGTACGCATAAAGATGCTATTCTCAATTTCCTGTTGATCTTTATACATATAGGGAAATTTATGTATCCCTTCCTATCGTTAATTTCGGCATTGTCTGTATATTAGTAGCCACAACAAAGGATTTTGTGTAGGGTAATAATCGTATAGCGTTCTAATGTAATTCACCATATATCCTCATTATTATTCAAGGTTGGTTCGGAGCAAAATGGTATTGAAACAATTGTAACGAAAGGAAATATTGCTATATTGATATTTTCGTCTTAATTTGTTTGCGAATATACATATGTGTGTGTGAGTGTGTGAGTGTGTGTGTGTGTGTGTGTGTGTGTGTGTGTGTGTGCGAGTGCGTGCGTGTGTGTGCATGTGTGTACGTGCGTGTGTGTGTGTACGTGTGTGTTTGCGTGTAGTTGAAATTTATAGAAAAACAAAAGACGAAGACAGGTGTATGAACAATATGCAAGTGTATTAATTTGACACTCGGGAACAATAAAAAAGTATTTTTACGTTTCGAGCCTACGCTCTTCAGCAGAAAGAGATAAGAGTAAATAAACAGAGAGAGAAAGAAAAAAACTTGGAAATTTTAGGGCCAAAACGTAAAAGATTTACTCACCTTCCCCAGCATCAAAGTAATACAACTGCTTGTTGTTTATACACCTGGATTCGTCTTTTGTTTTTTCTGCAAATGTTAACTATATATTGTACGCTCACGTGGATGCACCAGTTTTATCCTTCATTAACCTCTTGCACTTCCGACTTACTTCTACCTGAAATTTCTGCACCTCTCCTCATCTACCCACCAGCACTCCACCCGAATTACTACTGGTTATACATAGGGATTTCACTGGACCCTTCCGTCGATGAAAGATCGTCCCAATACACGACGACATTTGAACGTTTTTGAAATGTTTTGAACTTTCTGTTTTTTATTAGTCTTCTCTTAATCCATACTTTGTTATTTTGCCTCTCTTTCTCTCTCTTTCTGTGTCTCCCTTACTTTTCCTATTCGTCTTCTCTTTTTCTCTCAGTTTCTTCATTTTCCTTCTTTCTCTTTTCTTTTTCATTTTTTCTCCTCCTGCCTCTTGAATTTTTTCTTCTGGCGCCATTTGAGTTTTTTGAACTTTTATGTTCCATATGTCATTACTTTGCCTTTCTCTTTCCCCTTTTTTCTCATTTTTCAATCATGCCCGATTACAAATCTTTATCACCCCTTCTTCTTAGATCTCCTGTCTAACTACCTTTGTCCAGCTAGTCGCCTTGATTGACCGTTAACTCCAACAGGTTTTTTATTATCTCACTGTTTATTTCCTCGTATTTCCTTTTACTTAGGAGCGTAGTCTCGAAACGTAAAAGACATTCTCACCTTCCCGAGTGTCAAACGAATACACCTGCTTGTTGTTTATACACTTGTCTTATCTTTTGTTTTTCTGCAAATTTCAACTATATATATAATGAAGAAATAAATGGGATAATTATCCCCGTATACAGCACAATTAACTAATGCTCTAATATATTATATATTCAATATATTTCAAAGCATCGGAATACTCCACAGCATACATAGGTGCATTTATATACACAAGATATAATATAAAAATTATCATATAAAAATTATCAATATATATATATATATATATATATATATATATATATATATATATATATATATATATATATATATATTGATAATTTTTACATAAATGTACTTGCGAGGTTGTATGTTCGTATTAAAATCAATAAAGATATTAAAATATGCGGATAGTGAATGTATAGCGGTAATCCAAATAGATGAGAGTGATGGTATAAAATGATTTTAAAAGGTATATAGATACGGGTATAGATATGGATATATATATGTATATATATATATATATATATATATATATATATATATATATATATATATATATATATATATATATATATATATATATATATATATATATATATATATATATATATATATATATATATATATATATATATATATACATATATATATATATGTATGTATATATATATACTTACATTTATACATATGTATGTAGGTATATGCATTTTATTGAATGTAATTGTTATTTATTCTTTTATACACGCAGCTAGAACACCATGTTTATTTCATGTTCCATATGAGTTTTAACTTGATTTTCCTCTTATTTTATTTGCTGACATTGATTTAATATTTCTTCGTATTTTAAGATAGTTCTCATCCATTTTTTTTTTCTGTTTTATGTTATGTATCACACCAGTAGAAATGAGCTGGCAAAAAAATCACCGATGCTGTTGTTAAATTTCAAATTTTATTTCTTCATTGCATAAATGGCTCCAGTAAGTCTATTGGCATGTACATCTAATTATGCTGTTATGTCTCCAGAGATTTTCAACGATGATCGAGAATCGTGATATAAATTTCTGTTTTTGCTACTTTCAACAATGATCAAAGTCATTCAAATACTACTTTTCCTAACTTATATTTTAGCCATGATACCTATCGTGCTGTGCAAGAAGGATTTACTTTCGCATTTCGAAGAATGGCAATAGAATTCAAGTCTTCTTTCAACATCATCATCAACAACAACAAACAGCAACAGCAAAATCGAGAATAGCAAAATGTACGTAATCACACTAGTAGCGATAGCAAAATTGTAATATATATATGACAAGGCAAACTATCTCATGTACATGTATATATTCGGAGACATATGCACTTATATATACATACTTTTATTCTTTCATTTACTTGTATCAGTCATTTGACTGCTGCCATGCTGGAGCACCATCTTTAGTTGAACAAATCGACCCCAGGAGTATTCTTTGTAGGCCTTGTACTTATTCTATCAATCTATCTTACAGGGACGTAAATACATCAACATCGGCTGTCAAGCAATGGTGGGGCAAACACAGACACACAAACACAAACGCACACACACACGCACACACGCACACACACACACACACACACATATATATATATATAAATACCACGGGCCTCTTTGTTTCCCTCTGCCAAATCCACTCGGAAGGCTTTGGTCGGCCGGAGGCTATAGTAGAAGACACTTGCTCAAGGTGCCACACAGTGGGACTAAGCCCGCAATCATGTGATTGGAAAACAAGCTACTTAACACACAGCCTCTCCTGCGCCGTGGGTGGGTGTGTGTAGAGAGAAACAGCAAACAGAGATACAGTCAGACGAACAGAAAGACAGACAGATAAACAGACAGACATACAGACAGATAGATAGATAGATAGATAGATAGATAGATAGATAGATAGATAGATAGATAGATAGACTAGATAGATTGCTTAAACAGGAAGGAGCAGTACGAATGATCATTTCAGCATTTTAGGAGACATTACAAGTGGATTTGAGTGGAGAAAGTATTCTCGCAACAAAGACTTCAATACTATCAATAAAAACTAATTTTAATATGGCTTCAAGTATCTGTTGGGTGTCGTTAAACCGAGCGGTAGATTAAAACTATTAGCCAAGTGGTAGTTATAATGAGCTACATCTATCACGCAGAAATTTGAACTGTTGATACACTATTACTATTATATAAAACAGTATTCCTTTTTATTATGAGTGTCTATGGCTTCCACCATACAGTGGGTTCTTATTTATTTGGCTTTAGGTTTATCCTTCCGACAGATCTCATTATACAGTGTCTTGGACACAACATCGTGTCTCATCGGTGAATAATATCGTGGTGACATTTTCGGGCGACTGCATATGATGTAGGTAATGTTTACGGTGTTAACTCCACAAGGTCTGCATTAGTTGTCACATTTAGCTGCTATTCCTGCGTCTCTGTCCCTTTTGTGCATCAGGTATTTGGTGCATATTTCCTGTTCATGGATTGTAAACGCATACTCTTCCAAGTGGGTGGTAGTAATCCGGTTGTTGGTCCGTGATAGACTAATTTAATGATCAATGTTACTATCATCCCGTCTACTGACATATTCATGCATGGTCTTCTGCTGATATACGCTCACTCTCTTATCTGATGATACGATACAGTAGAGTCGTGCGACATCTTTAGGCATATATTTAAGGTTATCAGTCAAGCAACTGCTTTCTAAGTCTTATGATGTTATAAGCTTCATGTATCCAAACTTGGTCAAGGGATGCACTTCGACTCTTATGCTTGTGTGTAGGTGTGTATGTATGAGTGTGTGTGTGTATGTGTATGTGTTTCAGTTATCTGGAATAGCAAGACAAGAAAGATATAGCAGTATTTATTATATGTAATATAATTTTATTTGTTTACTTTGGAGTTAAGACACTGACGACAATACCTCTCCACCCAACGTAATATTTAGTTGTTTCAAATAATGATTATTGCAGCCTTCATTTGGACCTTTTGCTTGAAACTCCACAACACATTTTGGTAAACAGCACATTCACATCTCCTTTATGAAACTACATACACCATAATCTCCAAACATTAAAGATTGCTTCTTTATTACGCATTTGGTTGTTTCAGCGCATCATATAGAGAAAATGCATTTTTTCCCTTTCCAAACGTTTCCTTAATTACGTGTAAATGAGTATTTGAATTAAAGATGCATAGAACAATGAGAAATCACAGTCCCTTCAGAAAACGTAATTTTTTGTGATTTACGATTTCCTTGTGCTTTTTTTCTTATTGTTTCAACATTCGGCTGTATTCCAACTGATCTTGATTCTATTATCTGTTATGAATGGCGAAAGAAAAATATTGAAATCTCAAGTACCTTTAATGTAACATTACGGGAAAAGAATTATATGGCATTTTAAAGACTGTCTCTGAAATACATAAATGTTTACTGGTTTCCAGAATAGATGTGTCGATAAGGATTTGCAGTGCACATATAATGACAACATTTTCAATATCATTGTTGTCATATAGGAAATATTTCCCTATATGCATTCTTGCTGTCCTCTGCTTCCTTTTGTCATTATTAAGTTTTTTTCTTTATTTCAAAATGTAGCGTATCTATCAATTCGAAATTCGTACACTTCCTTTCATTTTAGTATTCAAAGTTTTCTGTCTATTCATACTCTGTGTGAAGACCAAAGTAATTAGTATTTATTCTTTGGCAATTATTAATGTTTTTGTTGCTACTATCGCTGACTTTGGTCTGTAGTAAGGAGGCTGCTTCCCAGCCACATGGTTCCTGGTTTAGTTCCACTACGGAGCACTTTGGGCAATTGTCTTCTACTATAGTCCCGGGCCGACCAAAGCATCATGAGTGGATTTGTTAGATGGAAACTGAAAGATGCCCGTCGTATATATATATATATATATATATATATATATATATATATATATATATATATATATATATATATATATATATATATATATACATATAATATGTGACAATTAGTTGGTTTTCATAATAAAGCTCAGAGTTTCGGATACCGGGGATGAAGTCTGCTCCCGCATCTCATCATATATTAAGACAAAACGCTATGAAAAAAAAACCGGTAAATAAAGGGAACTTACTCCAATAGGCATGCTGAAAGTAAATACTTCATTCATAGAATCTGCATATGCACACATATACACACACATACATGTACACACACACACACACACACATATGTATGTATATCTATGTACATATACATGGTCAAATTCGCTCCTGTAGCTATTACTATATTTGCTAAAAATCTAAATAACTGATAAAGCGTATTGTAGACATTGAATAAGAATGAAGGTCGCAAGTCATGCAGTCTTGAAACTCTATTGCTGAATCCATGGACAATTACTATCTTTATGAGCATATACTAAATAATATTATTAAAGTGTATATGAGAAATAGTTGTCTAGTATGTCATATCTGACAGCCGGATTTGTACTTTGGACTTAGTTAAAAACGAGTACCCCATAAGTTTAATTCACGAAGTTCACTAGAGTTCACAATGACTGCATAACACACAAATGTATTTGTTTCTGTACCGATCACCATACGAAAGTGTCTCGACATGAATTAAAAATCATTCTGCTTGCGTATAAAAATGGGTAGATTGTAGTTAGATAGTGCAAATGTGATGAATTATGTATTATGAAATTAGCCATTAATAGATGGTCTTAGTTTTCAGGAGGTTACATGTCAGGACCAATTTATCATAATCATAAGCATTTACGGCCGCTAAGATGATTTGTTTCGGCAATGTGAGATGAAAAACATAGCCATGGTTATAGTAAACGTCATTGAATTATTTATATTTGAATATCAAGGTGATCAGTAGCATTTTGATTCTAATAAGTGCCCTGTCGAATGAAAAGTTATTACCAACTGTTACTTTCAATATTTCTACGTAACGGCGTGATCTCAGATTAGAAATACGTTGAATTAAAAACATGATGAATTATTTACCATAAAAATATGCAGCACTTTCATTGAGGAATACCACAGATATTCCAGTACATCTAAAGTATTATAGATTTTATATATGACTCATTGTGAATTCACATCCATTTGCATAGATTCATTGTAAGTTTGATGGCTACTGCTCTGTGTTTCGAAACTAATTTATTTTCTAAATTAGATGCTCTGATATGAGGTCGTAAGTATTTATTCAATATCATGAAAAGAAAACGTGTGTAAATATATAGATTACTGTGATTTTAATGCAATTTTAATTCATAGAATGGAGATATTTCATACAACGCTTGTCTGCAAAAGTCAAGAGATATATTTAATATAATTTCAAGAAAGTGTTTTCTAAATTGTGACTGTCAAAAAGAAATTATTTTGTAAGAGGATGTATCCATTTGAACAAGTTGACAGTAAAGGAATAACTTCTGGCTTTATTATCTAATGTATCTATACATAAGAGACTGTTAGGAACAATGAAAATGGAGAGTATTTTGGGACAAAGATCGTCTAATAATATTGGGGACAATGCACAAAAACATCTAGGTGACAGGAATAAAAATAAATCCTATTCGACGCTAAATACTTGTAAGTTGCTTAAACAGCATATTGACTCTCGAATATAGTTACACGTCAAACTGCTTCCTTTACCAAATATTTCATTATAAATTGCGTTATAATTCATAAATAATGAAATAATTATGCTGTGGATGTTATAAATATTAAGCAATTCAATATTTGTGAATGAAAATAAAATATATTTGTCATTTTAAAACTCAGATTAAGCATTTAGTGCTTTGATTACTAATCGAATACATCATGAAATTTTACTGAAGCTGAAGTAATCATACCAGCTTGCTGCAAGTGTGCATCTATATTGTATATATGTATATACACACACACACACACACATATATATATATATATATATATATATATATATATATATATATATATATATATATATATATATATATATATATATATATATATATACATATATATATATCTTAATAAATCTCTAGTTTGCTAAAACATTTAGAAATTCTATTTGCTACCATTGGTCTAGCGAGAAGAAAAAATATAGTCAATAGACTATATTATTCATATGAATACTACAGTGTACATTTAAACACATAAGAGAGATGTCCATAATAGGACATCTAACCCGCTAGAAGGAGCAGTCAAACTCCAAATCACAATTAGGGATAATTTCGAAAGGGAATGAAAAATAAAAATATTTACCATCTATTTCCTGAACCATCGTTTCAAGGTATTTTTAGCAAAATAAAATAATATTTTACAAGGTCAGCTATCATCAGCAGGGAAGCCAAGATTAGCACATAAATACGAGGCACTACATAGAAACATGCCTCGTGCTCATATCTACCGCGCAGGTGCGTTTTTTTTATCGGCAGCAAATACAAAAGATGTCGTTTATTTTGCTAAAAATAGCTTGAAACTATGGTTCAGGAAATAGATGGTAAATGTTTTTATTTTTCATTCCCTTTCGAAATTATCCCTAATTGCGGTTTGAAGTTTGACTGCTCCTTCTAGTGGGTTAGATGTCCTATTACGGCCATCTCTGTTATGTGTTTAAATGTACACTGTATGTATATATATATATATATATATATATATATATATATATAAAGAGAGAGAGAGAGAGAGAGAGAGAGAGAGAGAGAGAGAGAGAGAGAGAGAGAGGTAGCTAAATACATTCAAATGTATGTTTCGTGTCTGTGTGAGTAGTCATTCGAAAAATCTGCAATTATTAAATAGATTTTCGTTGAGCTCGAATATTTCTGATTGACTGTAATTAAATTTCGGAGTTCATTATGAAAACGCATACCTTAATTAGTTATCAATACGAAATATTTCAAACATAGTTGATGTTACATTCTCCCAATTATATACGCACATATATATACACAAATATAATTAAAAATATGAAGCTTACAAAATGCAGCCCTGCACCTGCTTACATAGAGTATTAAGCGCATTGAATATCTACATATACTGTTAACGAAATTGATAGAAGTAGATTAAAGAAACTTAAAAAAACTTCATATAAAATATTATTTTAAAGTCGCTAGATTATTTTGTTCATAAACCGTTTTTTATCAGAATTCGGATACACGAAAGCATCATACTCTTCAATTGTTTATACTCGATCGTACTTGCGTTATATAATTTATGAACTACGTTGGGAGAAAATTGGAAAATTGCCATGGGCATAAAAGGGTATAGTCACACAGTAAAGGTATACAGCAATGCATTTTTAACCGATGAACCTACCTTATTACATATCAGGCTTCCTCTCTCTTTCTCTCTCCATATATATAGATCTCTCTCTCTCTCCATATATATATATGTGTGTGTGTGTGGGTGTGTGTGTGTGTGCATATATATATATATATATATATATATACATATATATATATATATATATATATATATATATATACATATATAAAATATATAGTTTTAGGGAAAATAACCAATTTTCAAGAACTCATCGATTTGGATAAGTACTGTTTTCACTTTGCTAAAGATTCTCTACTATTTGAAAATAATATGTATTCTTGTTTTTATACTATTCATTTGGTTCTTTATAGATTATTTTAATAGATAACTTATTTAACACTAAATTATTTAGAACTTATAGTTTCATTTCAACATAATATTAGAACTTCGATTGGAATAGTGTTGATATATTTTCGATTAATTTTGATTAATATTATTTGATTAATTATTAATCTTTATAGTTTATAATATCGTTAACGTTTTTTTTTAAATCAAAACTTTGTATATATATATAAAGTTTAACTTTTTATTCTTAATAATTTTTTCTTTCCTAATTTTTTCATTCATAATTTTTTCCATTCATAATTTTTTCATTCACATTTTTTATTATTACGTTTGTAGAAATAAATAATCTTGTATTTTTCTATTATTCAATTGATCTTTAATTATAATTAAATAAACGTCTTTAGCTTTAAATAGTATAGCTTTAACTATTACACCGGTTAAATATGTACTAATTTTATCTTCATTATTGTTTTAAACTTAAACTTCGTTCAACTTGTATTTAAAACAATGATAATTTAAAACAATGATAATTTATGTAAGATGTTTTTTGTATATAATATACATGTTATTATAATGGATGAAGGGATGATTATTGAATGGTTATTATTTTGATATTATGATATTTTTTAAATAATTTTTCTATCTTTATATAATAAGTATTTCATATTAATTCATTTGGTACTTATTGTTGGTTGAGATATATATCTAATTATGTTCTACTTACGATCTGACGAGTAGCTATATTTTTGAATAGAACTTATTTTCGATAACTTCAATTGATTTTAATCGATTTAAATTTCTTTTCTATTTGAAAATTGGTTATGAAACACGTGTAATCTTTTTATTATATTTATCTTATGATATTTACTTTACTTTATATTATACTCATTTATTGTGCTTTTAATTATTAATTTTTCTATATGTGATAGTGGATTTTCATCGATGAGTTCTTGAAAATTGGTTATTTTCCCTAAAACTATATATTTTATATATACTTTATCTATAAGGCTCAATTTAATTTTAATTTTTTATAAATTGATTTTAATTGAGTTTTTTACCTGTAATTTTGGATTTTGTCCCTAATATTATTATTATGTACATATATATATATATATATATATATATATATATATATATATATATATATATACTATACAAGACTGCCCGTCTGATTTCGAGAAAATGCTTTTATACCGTGTGAATTCATATTTCAATATTTCAATGGTACATTACATTCAAAGCATTTTCCCTATTATACGCCGGTGTGTCCATTTATAAAGGTACCCGAATAACCGCGCATCTCAGTAACCTATGGTCCGATTTATGCGAAACTTGTCTTATTCTGTTTGTATTCACATGGACATCCGATTCATGACGCCCCCTGCTTTCGTCTCCTTCCCTCTGTTTCGTCAGACGCTCAGCTCTTCGAGCATCCGATTGCTGAGCTCTCTTGCTTCTGTCTCTTTTTGTTCTGCCAGACACTCAGCCCTTCCTTCATCAGTCTCATCGATCCTTCTATTCGCATGCCTATTCTGATCTTGTGTAAATATTTCTTAACGGAACCGTTCGTACTTCGGTGTGAAATAATTTTTTGCACAGGTTTTTTTCGAGCGCATTCAACGTATCTCACCTCCAAACCCTTCACAAGCCACTTTCTTCTGGAAAAAGAAAGTGGGAAGGAGTGGTGAGGACTTTAGAGATTCCCATCAACCGAGTTCTGTTTCGTGGGTTCTCTTTTTCTTTTCCAGATTATTTCACATGCTTCCGACGAATGTAACATCGAAGTCACGCGTAAACGACACTTTACACCAGAAACGGAAAGATTTGGCTGCTATTTCTTGCACGCTCTGCTACCACGTAGCAGCTATTTCGGGTCCTTTATCGCAAATAGCTGTAACGTGGTAGGAGGGCATGCTAGAAATAACAGCCAAATCTTATGAGGTGAGATACGTTGAACACACTCGAAAAAACCTATGGAAACAAATTATTTCACACCGCGGTTACGAAATATTTACCGTATTTTTAGTCATTTTCAATTTTAAATATTTTTTTAAATATGCCAAAACAAATTTTTTGTAATGATTTTGAAACTAATGTTCAAAAAAATTAAAATATTTTCTGTTCAAAGAAAGCTAAAATATAAATATTTGCTGTACAAACAACTTACACTTTTCAAATCACATCCACTTTAAAATATTTGTAAATGATTAAAATATTGTGTTTAACTAAAGCTTAAATAGAAACATTTACTGTAAAAACAATTTGTATTTTCTCGTTGGCAAGTTAAAGTCACTAAGACTTTTACCAATCATAATGTATCTAATCGAATGTTTAGAGCTTCTTCCTTTTCAGGGTTAAGTTATTTTCGGAGTATTTTCCCATTATGCACCATTTTAGGTATTTATACCCCACCCTATATCTCAAGAACCAGTGGTCCGATTTATGAGAAACTTGTTTTATTCCGTTTGTATTCATATTTCTGGGGCACTTTACTTTCAAAGTATTCTTCAATTATGCGTCGATTTGGCTGTGTAATATTCCAAGGAAACAAACTTGAAGTTCATTTATAATAGTATATACATATACACGACGGACTTCTTTCAGTTTCCATCTACCAAACCCACTCACAAGGCTGTGAACGGCAGTAGGATTGAAGCCGGAATAATAAGCAAACTTCTTACCACACAACCACTTTTACGCCTATATATATATCTTGAGAGAGAGAGAGCGAGAAAGAAACATTTGGCTTAAAAGGTTATTAAAACAAAGTAACCATATTCCCTTTCGGCTCTAGAAACTTTAGATATGCAAAAATAAAGATGTATAATGGCTGGCTTAATTTGTATAATCTCTGCTTAAAAGGCGCATTGTTAATTAAACAAGATGTATTTAATACACAATACAGCGTAATCAAAGAGAATTAAATAATATCGGGTTGTTCAAAAAGTAAGTCGGTTTTTGAACCAGTTTCATTGATATTTCCTCATTTAAGATTGATGACAGAAATCTAAAACAATCCAAAATAATTAATACATCTTTTTCTAACAATGCCCAATTTTACTTATTCCGGTCTCGTAGAGATTGTAAGTTCTGTATATGATGAAATCTTCAAAGGCACTTTTGATGCTATTTAATCGTCGAAGATTATTTTTCTCAACAAGTTTTCAAAATGCGTGCGGTAGGCAAGTTCTCCGCTACGTATGGTGTTTCAGGAAGCTGAGTTTCTTATTTTAATTCGTTCAGTTTCTGTAGCGTTGGTTCTTCGACGTGCGGTTGAGCGTTGTTGTACTATCATATTGAAAAGTTCCTATTTACCAATGCTAAATATATATACGCTACAATTTCTTTTAAAGATCACATTGATTTCGTGTCAATACTTTTCTGTTGTGATCGCTTCTCTGGTGAATTCATCTGTTTGCCGACCAACAAACAATCACCAAAACCATCTTTTGATGTAACTTCGGTTTGGATTTTATAAAGAATTTTTTCAATAATTAAATTCATTTCAGTCCTTATTCATACGGAAATATACATAAAATATATATTGTTCTTATTCAGGAAACATGCAGCGCCGATCGCCATTTACAAAGTCTCTGGGCATTGCTGGACTTCTGATTTCGAAGACTGAGTCCAAATGCATTCTAGAGCTTGGGTACTGCTAAAAGTAACAAATACGGTGGGTGGTGGTGTTTAGTCAGTCGTCGTGTACGTTTATCACCAAGCAATGTCATTTCGGGATTTTAAGCCAAAGCGCAAATGGCTGGCAGAACTGCTACTTGTTATCAAGTCGAACAAAAACAGTGAAGTATGGAACATTTTTACCGTGTCCCAACCTTTTAGAAACGTGTCTCCTCTTGAAGTGTTTTATTTCCAAGTACAAACAAAAAATAAAATAAAACTTAAAAAATCTTGACTTGAAATTATTTACCGTCAACTTGGATTCAAGTAGAAAACACCATGTCAGCCTAAAATAAGCACCGGTAAGTAAGCTGATGTAAGTATATATTCTGTTACAGTCACATGCAAAGGAAGTAAAAGTGTTTCAGTATTAACAGTCTTCAGTGTGCGGAAAGAACTATAAAAATTCTTACAACTAACGTACGATACTTCACGCAAACTTCTGTTATTTTTTGAGATATTAGATGATATCGCACATATATGAATTTTGTATTAGTTTGTTTGCATGTATATGTGTATGCATTATACATTATATACACACATATACTCGCTTGCGCGTGCTTGTGTATGAGCATGTGTAGCGATAAAGCAAAACATTTTATTCTTTTTTATCAGAAACCCTTTCGAACCATCATGTTCTGAATTTCAGCAACTCCTCCCTTATGGAAATGAAATATTTTAAGTTTTTTTTTTTAATTTTTTTTTACCTTTCATGCAGAATCATTTATGTGAAATAATATCAAAAATGAATCAATGCACGTACTTTAAATCAAAATAGGAATTTGCGTCGTGGGTTTGCAAGTTCATCGAACTGAATGAGACATAAAAATAACTTACTTATAGCAGAACCTAATGATAAGCATAAACTCTATGGGAAAGATGTAGCCGTGATTTAAAGAAAATTATGCAAGATTGATATGTAGTGAGTTGTCAGTGTTTTGCAATATCTACTAATCATGTTCAGTCATAGTTATTTTGTATGTCCCTTGAAGGAGAAGGAGTTGGTTGTAGTGATATTTTAATTTCAGAATGTAAGAAATATATTAATTACGATATTGTTTCGAATTCCATTTATAAAGGAGACCTTATTTCCAGAAGAAAAATTGTATCGTTATTTACGTTATTTACATTATTTACATTTGACAGGTATTTGTCCTCATTTTGTTTGTTGTTAACACAACGTTTCGGCTGATATACCCTCCAGCCTTCATCAGGTGTCTTGGGTAGATTTCGAACCTGGGTTCTCATTCTTAAGATATTTTTCGATGTTGTTGTCGTTGCTGTTGTTGTTGTTATTATTATTATTATTATTATTATTATTATTATTATTATGATTCAGGTCACTGCCTGGAATCGAACTCGGAATCTTGGGGTTAGTAGCTCGCGCTCTTAACCACTACGCCATATGCCTGAACTGAACAATTGTACCCATCAGGTTCTTCGGAAGTGAAGACGTATAGAGGACACCCGTGCAGACAGTATACATTAGTACAAATAAGTGTAAGACGATATATACAATTATTTTGATAATAAATATTACATACTTCCCCAAACGTATACACAGGACATGTTTGTATGTGCACGTGCGTCTTTGTGTGCGTGCATCTGTGTGTGCGTTCGTCTCTGTGTGCATTCGTCTCTGTGTGCGTGCGTCTGTGTATGTGTGTGTGTGTGAGTGTGAGTTTGTATATTTCCTACGTGACTTGGACAACACGTCCAATGTAGCCGTTTAACCGCGGTGTAAGCGTCACAACAAAGAGATATAATGTGAACTTCGAATGTCTGAATTAGAAGCCTTACGGTACTAAAATTATATGTAGCAGCAACCTGGTGTCGGATTTATCACTCTGCACAGAATAAGTGCTGTGTATTATATTCAAAATTATAAGGTAGATGAATAAGAAAATCGTAAGTTAATAATTTTTCATAATTATTATAAATTAATATAAAATTAAATTGTTTAGATAATATAATTATTTGTCTATTCTCTTCAATGCAAATAATCATTTGTAAATACTATTATAAATAATTAATCACAATCAACTATTCACCCAATTCTGGCTTATTAAACCAAGTGAATAAAATGTTGGTTATTTGTCCTTCGCTCACATTTTTCTACCTCATTTCATTGCTACGAACTATTAATCATTGATCACTACAGTACATTAAGAAAGGAATGTATAATGAATACTCCTCTGATACAAAGCAATAATTTAGTGTTTAAGAACATTATTTCATTACGGGTAATCGGCCAAAACTATTTCTGTTGCAGATCCGAACCATGTAACACTATAGCATTGATACTATTCTTATTTCTCATCGTGGAATGGCCTACTCATATTAGGTATTCATTAACAATAGGTTACTCCGCGGATTAATATTCTGGTCCTGTGTGAGACAACTTGAACAAATATTTTCATGATTTATCTTTCTAATCATTGATTTCCACTGATAATCTAATTTCCTGATTAACAATTAAATTGAAGAGAAAACGCTATCATTAACACTGATTCAGTAAGATAATGCACATTTGCACTCTATAGTGTCAATGGTGCTAACCAGAAATTATCGGAATGTAACGCACTTTGATGATGTATTCAAATTGTATGTAAAGACAGCACTCACATCTCCAAACATACACAAGATTCTATCATGCTACTTGACATAATTAAATGGTGCTGACATTCTTTAATGGCTGCAAATTGCAATGATCTCTAATCGTGTTAACAACTAAAGAATCTATTGGAGAGTGTAACAGCCATGGCCGTACGCATTTACCCTGAGACTAGTTGGTGAGAAAAAAATTCTGATACAGTTGTTTGAGTGGTATTTTAACCAATTGAAGGCTTAGTGGTAAGGGTATTCAGCTGATGATTGAAAGGTCGTCAGTTCGACTGCCGGTGATGCGTTGTCTTTTGTTACTCCAATGCACCGAGCTCACTCTAAAATGAGTTGTACCTGTAGTTCAAAGGACAAGCCTTGTCTCATTCTGTGTCACACAGAATCTCCTTCAGAACTATAGAATGAGTACACGGTTCTGTGGAGTGCTCAGCCATTTACCCTTCCATTACACGAGCAAACTGTTCCGTTGATCGCATCTGGAAACCTCGTCGTGGCCAGCGGTGGACCAGTAGTAAAAAAAAAAAACTGTTGACAAATTAAGTCGACTATTGAAGTACATAAACAGTGCACATATCTACTAAAGTCGACACTGCATGTGTTTAAGAAAGATTAATCACATAGTTTTGGACCTTTCATAGGAGTCACTTGACTAAGGATAATTCGAACTTGCAGGCAAAATAGTTACGTATAGGCATCATTATTGATGCAGGCATGCTTATACGATGTACTGGTAGGTAATGTATTACGTATGTTCTTCTGTTGTATAGTAAAACTGTACACCCCTCCCGGTAAAAAGTGGTAGTACCAGCCTTTATAAATAGATCAGTTGCCGGGAGATAGAAAGAAACTCGAGAGTATGTGACTTCCGGTTTATGGTTCAGTTGCATTGTTGGATTTGTTTGGTACACATGTATGTTTGGCTGCCCTAGTGGGGTGACCTCTTGCCTCCTGTATGATGGAGGGGCGCCAAGCGAGAGGTTGAGTGGTTTGAGATGTTCTTCCCTAGAATGTGATTCGTCTGAGGAGGAGTTGGTTGGATGTTTGAATGGGATGGACGGGAAAGTGGAGAGAAGGAATTGTGCAGCGGCGGCTGGAGAAGAGATTGAAGAGGTCGATCTGGAGGAGTTGATTGGGTTCGGGTAAGAGACGGAATGCTGCCAGCATTTTGCACGACCTTAAAGAGATGACAGGTAAACTTGACAGGATTTGAACGCAGAAAGTCTGAACGAATTTCGCATGGAATTCTATCTGCCTATCTAACGATTCTGCTAATTCGTAGTCCCTCACGGATTACATTTCAATATTGTAAACATGTCTTTGGAAAAGACAAGGAAAAAGTTTGAATGTATATTGCGTTTGAACTGTAGGATTTGATATGTATAGCATATTGCTTTCTACAGAGTGAGCTACTGCGAAAGCCTCAACATTCAAAGTAAGCAAATATATCCCACAATATCGGCTAGTATAAAATAGCGGCCACATCTCATTCTAAATTTCTCGTATTGTATTTAATGAGTGGAATATATTGGATAACGTAGTCGTAGATATGTTTGAAAAATCAGAAGAGAAGCCTGAATGTAAGCGAGATGCAAAGAATTTATACCACAAGTTAGTAAAATTTGGAAAGAATTTATCAAGCGTTTTAACAAAACAAGAAACTCCAAACCCCTGGTTCTAGTGTATTTGAAAGTTAACTTCTGCTAGTATCTTTTCTTTCATTTGTTGGAGAACTACGAGAAAATTCAGCCAACAGTATTGTAAACTATGAATCGGTAGCAAAATGTTTGTGTAAATAAAGCACCTCAAACTATTCCGATGTTTCCAAACATATTGTTACAAAGAAATTTGCAGATGGAACAAGTGACAGGGCTTCTTTGAAAGGGGCTGAAAAATTTAGGATAGAATTTCTAAACCAAATCTATGACTGCTTGATAATCCAATTAAGGAAGTGGATGGACCCATATGAGCAGATTGCAAAAAGGCTCAAGTTTCTCTCAGAATTGATAAACAATTCAGAATGTGATGAGAGCAGTATCAAACTTACAATATCACATTACAATGACGATACTGACCACAAATTAATAAATGAAATCCCGGAACGTAAAAGAAACAATGCCATCTAAAATGCAACGCACAGAAGTTCTTCAGCTTATTTACGCGCAGCGATTAACTGAAGCGTCCCCTAATATAACCACATAAGCTGTACTTGAGAATGCCTATCACGAGCTGTGAAGCAGAAAAGAATTCCTCAAATATTTCTTTTGTAAAGAAGGAATTTCGGTCTACCATGAATGAAGAGCGCTGAAATTCCTTATGCGTATTGTCTCTTGAAAATGACATTGCAAGGAAGCTGCCATAATGACAAAACTGTTGCTACAAAAAAACAGAAAAAAAGTATTGTGTCATTTTCATATGTATCCTAATGATGCATCATGCATGTTTATAACGCTTCCCTAATATTCAACCCCATCCCATAAATCTAAAACTTACTTCAAACTCATTTCTAAGGACTCCACGTCACAACTCCACCATTTGAGCTATCAGGGGTGATTTGGAGCAATTGTTACTATGCTGTCTATTCTGAGACCTTGTATGTATATTACAAACAATTGTTTCGTTTAACTATCTGATCAAACTTTCGTATTTGTGGATTCGAATGAACCTCTCTTTAGTTACTATTTAAAAAAAATTTGGCTGTGTGGTAAATAGCTTGCTTTCCAAGCACATGGTTCCGGGTTCAGTCCCACTGCGTGGCACCTTGGGCGAGTGTCTTCTACTATAGCCTCGAGCCGACCAAAGCCTTGTGAGTGGATTTGGTAGACGGAAATTGAAAGAAGCCTGTCGTATATATGTACATATATATATGTGTGTATGTGTGTGTGTGTGTGTGTGTGTGCGTGTGTGTGTATGTGTTTGTCCCCACAACATCGCTTGACAACCGATGTTGGTGTGTTTACGTCCCCTTAACTTAGCGGTTCGGCAAGAGACCGATACAATAAATACTAGGCTTACAAATAATATGTCCTGGGGTCGATTTGCTCGACTAAAGGCGGTGCTCCAGCATGGCCGCAGTCAAATGATTGAAACACGTAAAAGAGTAAAGAGTAAAGAGTAATTTTAGTAAAATGTTGCGATTTCTAACAAAAGGAAAGGAGAATACTTCTTTCTATTTCGTCAGATCCGTTCCTCATTAATAATTCCTAGCTACCGAATGGCGTCCTTACCTGTGCCTGGATGAGGAGTAGGAAAGAACTTTTAATATCACTCAAAAGCAGTTAAATTGTTTCCTTCGCTCACTATCACCACATAATCTGTACAAAAAAAAAAAAAACAGATTCGACATATTTGAAACCTTGCGTCTTTATTTTCAAGATCCAAAGTTTAAATATAAATACATTCACAAACGCAGGTATAAACATGTATGTGCCACATGCCTCCGTATATATATATATATATATATATATATATATATATATATATATATGCGTGTGCGCGCATATGTGAGTGTGCGTATATATATATATATATATATATATATATACATATATATACACGCAAGCAGCTATATATATGTATTATGTAAGTATATTTCAATACGCATGCACGTATATGTTTGCGCGAAAGTTTGTACATATGTGTGTGTGCGCGCGCGCGTATGAAATATAGGTGTGTATCAATGTTGAATATATCATTATGTTGAAAATTGCAGCTAAATTGATAAAGTTGATGAAATTATATCGAAACGCAAAAGCTATCTCTGTACTAAATCGATTATAATATTTATCCAAATTTTCATTTACACACAAACACACGTACAAATCGACACGAACAGACGCACACACTCGCAAACACATTGGTGTGTTTGTGTTATTTTATATGTGTAGGTATGTATGTATAATTCGCTGCTGTATAATATGCTATTAAACTGATATAGGATATAGTTTTCGTGTAACCTTTCTACGGAGAAAGAAAATAAATTGATTTCATACGAAATACCAATTTTTCTTTTATACATACTTCATTCTGCTTACAGTTTTTTTTTTTTTTAACACTAAAATGACGATGTATCGACTTAGTCCCAAAACCTTGAATTTCAAGGAAGATTTTCATTAGCATTCAGTGCCTTGTAATTTTGATGTAGCGCATAGAATTTTATTTGAAAGAAGCATTTAGTTTGCGTTTATGCGTTTTCGCCCACCTCAAATTCAATATATATATATTCGTCAGTAGATATTTATACTGCAACTAGGTTGTATCTTTTACGTTTTCTTAAATCGAAACTACTGAAATTCCTTTCTTGAAACTGAATTACGTTAACAGACGACTGAAATTGATTAAATGATAAGCGAAGTTTGAACATTTCGTTTTTTCTTATGTAAACTCCATGCATCCATATTCTAATAAAACTTAGGTAGATAAGAAACCTTCTGTAGGTATTTTATGTGTGCAGGTATACAGATAAAATTATATACCGGTTTCCTTTGAAGCGCTTTTCCTAACGTAGAAAAATTTAATAGTTCAGATAACATCTTCAAATGTGTAATCATACTTTTTAACTCTTTATCATAAACAAAATAAAAGTCAAGGAAATGCATGTTATTTTTGTTTAAGATGTGTGATGTTTCTTCGGTAAAAGATATATGGAGTACACTCTACAAAGTTTGTTAAGTTCTGTAGATATATATGAATATTCATATATTGTTATATTTTAATCCATAAATCTCTTTGCATGTCTGCTTACATATATTTGAAGGTGTGTAGCCTAATGGTTAGAGTGTTTGGTTTTAGATAGTAAGATCCAACAATGTTTGATTCATGGAGTAACACAGTGAGGTGAGTATTCGTGTAAGACAGATATTTTTTTATGTTATTAGGACTCTTTTACTGAAAATGAGTACCTACTTACTACGATGCAGCTTTCTCTCTTTTCCACAATGTAATCCTCGATGTTCCTCTGGTGTAAAGGTGGAACGGCCGAGAGACAGAAATCTATATATGCTCACAACTTTAATGGCAACGAAAAGAATTAGCGAAACTGCAGTACAATTCATCAGGTTATACTCGTTTTTGAGTGTCGGCCTACTTTTTCCTGTTATTAGGGTGCGTGTTACTGCCTTCAAAATTATATACACTTTCCATATGAATTAGAAATCATTTTTGTTTTCGTAAAAATGTATCGTGTAATTATATTACTGTATGCAAGTATGTATTTTATATATATATATATATATATATATATATATATATATATATATATATATATATATATATATATATATATATATATATATATATATATATATATATATATATATATATATATGAAAGAACCATTTAGTTCAAGGTTAATCTGTACCAAGCAACTTTATTCAGCGTGCGTTAGCTTAGTTACTATGGCAACAGTCGTGATAGTTATTGATCAGCCCTCGTATATATATATATATATATATATATATATATATATATATATATATATATATATATATATATATATACATATAAACATCCATCATATGCACACGTATACACCTATGCATTTATGTCGCGTTTGTGTGAATGCACGTAGGCTTGCATTACTTTATAGCTACTCCACATGCTTAAATCGAAGCTGTTATATATAAATATATATATACATCTATAATTTGTGATACATATATACATCTATGTTTTGTTCAAATAAGAGTGGGAAGTGTTTAGCTATATTTAACTAAATCAATTTTTTAAAAATTACGAAGAAAATATTCCTTTAAGACCTCATAGAACGCATGTGTAACTTACAAAATACATTGATAACATACTATATTTGTCGTACAACTGGAACCATAGAACAATATGCTCATAGTCATTGCGAATGCTGTATTGTATGAGTGAATATGATTAAGGGGTTATTATTATACTTGAATCATAGATAAAAAATATAACATACGAAATACAATTTTCCTTTATGATTTAATATTTTTTTAATGCTGCTTATTTTCAATATCGGAAAAGAGACCTTGTGACTCGGACTTACTTGTACAGAATAATACGGTATATAATTTAGAATTATTAGAATATGTGAGAAATATACATGATGGTTTATTGTTCAGCAAAACTTTCCAAGTTGTTATGCTCCTGAAATAATAGCGATTCTGCCTACATAAATACGATGTGTAGGCAAGGTATTTGTCGATAGGCGTGTCGGTCATACTTTCCTGTGCATTCCTTGTGTAGTATTGTTAACATGGCTGCTTATCCCATATATACATGATGTAGTTGTAATTTCATTGAAAAGCTATATAAATGGAATGGCCACATAGCATCATTTTAGTTATTACAAAATCAATAGTTATGTATATATATAGGCCACAGAATCTAAGCGTTACTTGAGCTTAATAAGAATATCTATGAAGAAAAACAACCAATATCAATGTAAATAATCTCCACAAACATTTTCCAGTTCACTAGAACGAAGGACAACTCAGAATAACGAAAATAATATAAAAATTCATAAATAAGAATAGAAAATATGTATTCCCATTGTCAGCTGCCAAACAGACAGTACTGTGGTTTCGACACCTAGGTAGTACCATAAACATAAACACTGCTGCTGAGAAACAATAATAATTCGCAGGATTGAAATGTTATTATAGTTTGTCTGTTACCCCAGCCTCGGCTTGTTATTACATGTAGTAACATCAAAGAAAAGAGTATCAATTTATAATTACAACACAGTAGCTATACAACATACCATTTCACATCAGGATTCCTGCAGAATATAATAATAATAATAATAATAATAATAATAATAATAATAATAATAATAATAATAATAATAGAAAAGATTGAGGTAAATCCTCCTGAAGATACAGAGTCAACATTAAAAGAAGAGTGCCATTTGTTATCTAGTGAACGATATTTTGACATCTCGTGTGTCTTCAACTGGTTCAAAAAATAAATTTGCCAATCTACTTCATTTTGGTTAATATAGAAAGGATTGAAGCATTCTTTAAATGCTTCAATCCTGTGTCCGTACATTTATTTACAAGACTGCTGACATTTACCATTCTTCAAATGCTTCAATCCTGTATATGTACATTTATTTACAAGATTGCTGACATTTATCGATGCCTTCTCACATGGTGTTGATGCGCAGGCCTCTATCATTAATAAAACTGTCGGTATTTTTGTCGACACGGGTATGCTAGTTCTGTAAAAATATTTAACCTCTAAAGAATTTGGGAAAGTATGACAGGTGAGCGAAGGAATACGAGGTTTTCTTTCCTTTTCACTGAAGCTTACTGTTTGTCCGTCTGCTATAGTTATAATGGGTATATTCAGCCCAATTATGCATAGCTCTCAACAATGCCAACTCGTAAAATTGCAAATTCTTACACAGATTAATCTCAATGTGAAATACCATTGCCAATATATAACTGAATAACGTTTCATACCCTTATAGAGCTATACAGAAAACAGTATAGATGGAAGTGCGTATTCCCCCTTTGACTTGTTCTATGGACTGCACATACACTAGCGGACCTCACAAAAATCACATATTGCCTACTACAGCAGTGGTGCCCCTTTAAAAGTGCTGCCCGAGTGAACCGCCCCTACTTCCCCGCCCCTATTTCCCCGCCCCTACTTCCCCGCCCCTACTTCCCCGCCCCTACTTCCCCGCCCCTACTTCCCCGCCCTAACTACGCTAGTGTATACATAATAAGTTTAGTTGTAGTGTTCCAAAACTCGAGTTTATATAAATTCAGCTTACATAATATTCAGTGAAGCAATGATATTATCTTCTAAATTTCAGGTCTGCCTTTTTTTGCAATATTAAGATTAATTTCACTCACCTGACTACACTTACAACATTTATTTTCAATTAACTTTCCGAATAGTTTTCCCTTCTTTCCTCATTGGAATTGATCATTACGCTAATACCTATTTCTTTTCTCCTCACAAGTAATTTTAGTTAATATTTCTTGACTCATTTGACTATGTATGATAGCATCGACCTTAAAATTTAGTTTAGTTGTATAGCATGTCCGGGCTTATACTTTCCTAATGCCAATAACAATATCATACAGTTCATCAGGCCTCTAACTACCCATACAGTTACCTATAAATATATGTGCATACGTGTGCGATTTTCTGTATCTGATAATCTAAAATATATTGTAATATAGTCTGATATCCAAACACTTTGCTTTATTACATTACTATATCACACCTTTTTATCTTACATTTAAACAGAATTACACCCAGTATGTATGTAACACTACATCTGAATTTAAATCATTCATAAAGATAACGCATTTACGCCGAGGTGGAGATCGTTCAACGAAAGCTGTGAGTTTTGTAATGAAATTCTCTCAAAGTGTTAGGCAAGGCTGATATCACTTAAGATCTTAGTATCGATTTTCCACAATGTCGATGACTGACATAATATAATCACACTCATAAAAGAGAATATACTCTTTTACAAATTTCTTCTCATTTGCGATAAATATTTCAGTTCATTCTATTTTATTATAGAAGAGCTGTTATGCGTATAACTACCTTGTGGTGATCATTTTATGAAAAAGGATCTTAAAATATTGTTTAGTATATTTTTTTCAATACATATTTTGATGATCTAGTTTTAACTTCATTTGCTACTAACCTGGTTCAATTGGAAGCTAAAGTTAAATGTTAATATAGATTTTTCAATTAAATTATATGATTTAAAAAGAGAAAAGTAAATCGTTTAAGCCAGTAAGATATGAAACAGATTTTTAGCTCGAAATCAAAATTACTGAACATAAAAGTACAACGGACGGTGGTTTGACTGGTTGGTGTTAGCCTGAGAGACTGTTCTAGCATGACACAACTTCGTTAATGTAAATATGTTTCCCTATATTATACGATATCCGTTCTTTGAAATTAGGAGTTTCGGTTCCACCTCAACATTCACCGAAATCAGGCTATTCCCACCCTGACACAAGGTATGCTAATGAACAGCAAACCGATGGGATCACCACGAACGGTATGGTCTCCGGGAAATGTGGAACGTGTAAGAGAAGCTTTGAAACGGAGTCCGCATCGCTCTGCTCAAACGCATTCCACTAAAATTGGCATCGGTAATCGATCGGTAAGGCATATTTTCCTTGAACACCTGCATTTCCACCCGTACAAATTGGACATTGGGCAACAATTGAAACCATGGAACTATACACAGCGGCCTAACGTCGCATGTCAGATGAAAACAATTTTTGAGGCAAATGTCAGACTCATTCTGTTAATGAGTGATTAAGCTTATTTTCATCTCAGTGGCATGGTGGATCAACAGATCTGTCGTAATTGGGCTCTTGAAAATCTTTGAGAACTGCACGAAAAACCACTACACAGTCCAAAAGTGACGGTCTGGTGTGCTGTTGGAAAAGCTGCCGTCATGGATCGTTACGTTTTTGAAGACAATAATGGAAATGCTGTTACTGTGAACTCCGAGCGTTACATCGAGGTGATAAGCAACTTCTTTGTACCTGAAATACGACGGAAACGTATTTCTGTTCAACGTGTGTAGGTTCAGCAGGATCGGGCGATGGCCCACACAGCCAGAACATCAATGGATGTTTCTTCACCCTCTCATCGCTAATCGCATCATTTCCAGGTTTGATGACATTGCTTGGCCCCTTTGGTCCCCTGATTTGACCATGCGAGATTATTTCTCGTGGGAAAACCTCAAGGCACGTGTGTATGAGCATAAACCCCGTACATTGGACGATTTGAAGGAAACTATTCACGTGGAAGTCACCCAAATCGACAGAGTAGTGCAGGAGAGAGTGGAGGCTAACTTCCAAGAACGTCTTCAGAAATGCATCAATGGAAACGTACACCACATAATGGATGTTGTTTTCCAAACTAAGTTTTAGACAAACGGTAATTCAATACGAGATCATTGATACAAATAGAATTTGCTTAAATTAAAAATTAATGATTCTGTGAATTTTTAAGAAACGTCCATTCTCACTCTCTCGCCCTGTACATACACACACATATACATGCATACATATATATATATATATATATATATATATATATATATATATATATATATATATATTGTGTTTGTTTTTCGTTTCGGGGGGAATTATGTACATATATATATGCATGCATGTATGTGTGTGTGTGTGTGTGTATACATATGTATATGTCGATATGCATGCATGTAAGCATGTATGGATGTAAATATGAATGCATGCATGCATGTATGCATGTATGCATGCGACTGATAGCTGGAAGTATTCAAGCAATTTAACTGTTGCTCAGAACAAGGTGAGATTTTATAATTCGAATCTAAATGTGTATAATTTCCAAAACACGTTTTAAAGAATATTTACCTGCTCAAGGTTAGTCCTATGTTACAGGCTATGATTATTTTATTTCTCTGAGCATTAAACTATTATTTAGTTGTCCTTCCAAAATATTCTCTTCCAAATTATAAGAAACAGTCTGTGTTTTATTGCTCTTGTTGTTCTTAAATTTACAACGTGAACATAACTTGCCTGTAGACAAATCTGAATATCAGAGCACCGTCAGTATTGAAAATATATATTGTAGCCCAGACTTTTCTGGCTGCCGCGCCATATAACTTGAGGTTTTTCATGTTCACATCTTAACACAATGTGTTCTAACATTATGAATTTCCTTCCTTCTCTTCTCTGAAATGCAAATGTTTTCAGATAGTTAAAATTATGTGACAGCCATTTCAAAAGTAAGTATGCTGGTAACACAATACGATTATACTTTCGACTTTCGAAAACGGGACAGATAATTCCCAAGTACTATTTTACGGAGTCTAAAAACTATCGTTGCATTCTTTCATCTTTCTGGAGACATAAATTTATACATTGTATCGAGGGCATGATTTTAGGTATTATCTAACTGCCCCCACTGATAAATATAGCGAAATATGTGTATTAAAACTGAATGTGCTGAATATGTTATGCAATACAGAATGTAATCGGATAGAGTGTTAGCTTTTTGCTTCTTGAAATGGAACGTCGGGCAGAACCCATAAAATAGTCTCCGTTTTTACCTGCAGAAATTAAATGGGGGCACACTAGTAAAAAATTACTTCTAGAACTACATTTATTTTTTATGGGTGAGAGCGTTTACAATGTTGTTACATTGTTACTTCCTTGAAAACATCATGCATCTAAAAGTAAAATTTAAGTACTTTCAAAGCAGAAAAACATCAAAATGAAGAGCCTGTTCTAATAATTTTGCTACTTGTCACCAGTCGTTCCAGCTACGATATTTAGGCATTAAAAAATGCACTGTTTTAATACCGACAGTCATCAAAATATCTTAATGCCAAAATATTCTTATCAATTGATTAGTTCTTATTTAGTAGTTGGCAAAAATATGCATTTTTTCTACAGCGCTATTTTCAGCTGCAAAAAAAAAAAACGAAAAATTATTAGAACAAATGAAACTTTTTCAGTAAATACTTGGAAATATCATTTTTTCACATGATTAATTGATTTTCTCAAGAGAATGCTATTAATCTCTGACGAAAGTCAAACTTCAGACAAAGAAATTGAAAATATGTTTATAAGATTCTGTGAACACTAAAGGTAATAAAAACACATCAATGTATGTTTTTTTCTGGCATATATATTCGTGTATGCTGATACCCAAATGTGTGTATTTGTGACTTGATGGCAAATTTATCCAGGCGTTTCTGTTAATATTCTAATATTTGAATCTGTTTATAAACAAAAAGTGTTCGATGGTATGTGTATGTGCGTGTGCGTGCGTATACTTATATATATATATATATATATATATATATATATATATTTATATGTATATATATATATATATATACATATATATATATATATATATATATATATATATATATATATATATATATATATATATACATATACATACACATTTATACATTCATATACATGTATATATACATATACTTATATATACATACACACACATATATTTCTGCATATATGTACATCCATTACATTCATACATACAGGCATACGTATACACTCATGCATTTTGAATATATACTTATGTATATGTATATGTATATGTATATGCTTATAGAGGGAAAGAAAATAAAGACAGAAAGTAAAAGAAAGATAGAGATGATAAGGAGAGAATTAGTCTTTTCTCGCATACGCAAAAAATCTGTTTATCTTGCACGCTTTAAAATACATATGCACAAAATTATTTTCCTGTATAAATACTACTAAAGCTATGGATATTTGCTGGCATGTGAATGCATTAAAAAAAAACGTATATATGTATGTATGTTTGTATGTATGCATGTACGTATGTGTGTATGTGTGTATTAGGTATATGTGTGTGTGTGTTTGGATTCTGAATAATTGTAAAAGGCTTTGTTGGCGTCGTTCGATATCAGATTAAAATAAAGTCCCATATATCTTGATTGTCTGCATCAGTAAGATTTCACATCATGACTGCATAGCCCAAGCGATAAGAATACGAGAATTGATTTGTGTGTATAAATAACTGCAAAATATTATATTTATCACACTAAAGTACATGAATGTACTATATCTACATAGTTGTTACTTCCGAAATGTTTCCTCAGAATTCCTTTGAAGCCCGGTTATTAAAGAAACAATTGAATTTATGACTTGATCCAATAATGTAAGTTATTAGATATTTTGATTATTTGGCGTCTGATCTCAGTCGATAGTTGTAGCTGAAGAATAATCGAGCGCAATGGAAGAATCGAACGTGTCAATTAGGAATAATCTCAAGAACTGTAACTTATTTCATCTTTGTATGACAACAAAAATGTCCATCTTCCTGTAGTCTACATAAATGAGTAACACTATTGTAAATATCATCGCCCTCGACAAACTTTGTAAATGGTCTGATACTAAAAGGCGCTAAACTTTAATAAAACGTACATGATCTTATGCAAATCTCCTTCATCATGTTTCCATCTGTGCTTACGTTAATAGGCTTAAATGAAATTTATGTTATATTCGTAAAAACAAATCGGTAACGGTAGAAAAAAAGAGCCATAGTCATGGGATAATAATCGCATATTTCATCGGACTGCTTTGTGATAATTCGCAATGATTCAATAGTATAGATGTAGCTACAACATTTTGCGTCTAAATTTTATAAGGTGGTGTGACAGAGGTAAACAGAAATAAATGCGTATAAGTCAGGATCAATGGAGAATTTATTTATCGTGAAGTTTAGCAGCCATGTACCAACAAGTGGTGTTAAAAGTCTTATTAAATTATCATGACTAACATAGTTCTAAATACGTGCGTACAGGACTATCTTCAATACTTATCAATAACGTCACTATAAGTTTTGCATGAATGACTTGTATGTGTGATACGTGACTGAAATATCGACATTCTAATTTACACCCAATATTAACCTCAACTGCTACAGCGAAGTTAAATTTAAGGGAGTCACCAAAAGGGAGTCACCAAAAGGGAGTCACCAAAAGGGAGTCACCAAAAGGGAGTCACCAAAAACAACTCAGGGTTAGCAGAAACGCAAACTGCAAGAAGCACACTATCAACATTCAATATGGATTTGGCATATTTATTCATCAAATGTGAAGTAAAGAATAGAGGAATTCAAATACTCACACACTTCAAAGTTCATTGATTTTATGAACAGTAGTCTAAGATATTCCAATCACCGCAGCTCTCTTTCGCGCATTATCATATTAAACTATTCTGCAGAATCTTGAACCAGAATATGATTATCTCGATTCTACAACCTACACAGAAGAGAAGAACGGAGTACTTTTGCAACAAACCTTAGACAAAAATAAAAGATTATTAAAACAATACCTATTCTCTAGAGGAAACAATCGCAACTCCAATCTAAACTAGCAAATATTTTGAACCTTGTTTCCTGACATGTAAACGAGATTCTTGTCATACCATTAAAAGTTAAAAAATACATACACCGTATAAAACACACAAGAAAATATAATGTAAATTTGTACAACACATTTTGATTTTATAATTTCCCAGTAACTGACACGCATTTTAACTCATAAATCATGGCATGCATATATTTAAATAGTAACATGCAAAATTACATTAAAAGTTATTGATTTTACAGTACATCAAATATAAGGGTGATTTGTCACAAACACTCAAAATAATGCATATAAAACACTTCTGTGTCCGTAGCAAAACAACAAAAATCCTGCATAAAAACCAACACAGATTGCGAAAAACATTAGTAATTACATAAATACACCTTCGTTAAACTTCAAGCTCCATGATAAAGAAAGCAAACTGATGGGCAACACAAGAACATTCATAGACATCACTTTTGACGGTACAAGTAACAATAATACTTGTGTACACTCAATGTGTTTTCTTTTATACGAAATATTTCATTTGTGTATTGAATCCCAATATTGTCATCGAGATGGTGGTCCTGGTGGTTATGATGGTGGGTTTGTTGTTGTTATTGACGGTTGTGGTAATGATGTTGGAGTTGATGGCGGAATCAGAAGCAGTAACAGTTGCATAAAAAGACGCAGAGAGATGAGGAATAGAAGAAGACGAATGAAAGTTGCATTTACTCACGAACTAAAAGTCCAGCAAGGATGAAAAGAGAGTGAAATGATGTTAAAAATGAAGTAAGAAAGATTGGTTTATGCATGAAGAGCGTTTTCTAATTAAATTTAAGTTCATAATTCAAAGTTGAGACAGAATGTCTTTTTGATCACGATAACATAAGAAAGCAGAGCATCAATAGTCATTTTGAATATGAGGTGCGTGTGATAAAGCAATATCACTTTAGAGAACATCAGTCGACACATAATATAAATAGAAACTTGATAGGTTTTGTAGGTGTTACTGGAAAATATGCACCCATTGAATGTGGTGGGACGAGTAAACACAACAAAGTATATCAGTGGATGACAATAACAAATGAACGAAAATGCGGGGTATTCTGTTTCACAAAGTTAGGTAACTAACGCAAAATGCATCTGAGAGAACATCTAGAATCACGTGTTAAATAGTAAAGGCTACGGAATTCATAAACAGCAACAGAAATCTAAGGAATATATCATCATAGATTATGATGAGAGGTTTACCTCTAAACAAGAATTGAGGATACTTTTCCCACGATTTAGATGCCTATACAGTTGAATATAGAATAGAGCATATATTAAATACAGTCTTCCCACGAATCTACTAAAGTTTCGAAAACACGAGGTTAAAGCAGAATGATTTTTTCACAGTGAATGGGCAATTGAAAATATCAGTTTGGTTAGTCTAGGGTGGACAAAAGAGTGGTAGTGAGAGCCAGGGTTTCCAAGCCAAGGCACAAAACTGAGGAACAAACTGTAAATCTATACTACACACACACACACACAAACATATAAGGAGAGACAAACAGACAGCTTGACAGACAGACAGCATGACAGACAGACAGCATGACAGACAGACAGCATGACAGACAGACACCGATATAGATGTAGTATATACTCATTTGTGTACTGAAAAAGAAACCCTATCTATATTTCTAGATATAATTCAGTACGATATACTATAGTGTAATTAAAGCATGATAAACTTTAAGGCATCACCGATAACGAAGTAATTTAATTTCTGCACGCAAGAGTTAAATTTAGTGCACTCAAAAGCAAAATCCATGAAAATAACAGAATAACAGAATGTTGACTTGTGTTGCCGAGAAAAAATGAAATTAGGTCATTTACCTGAAAATAATATTCTCTTCCACGGAATATTTCTAACTCATAATGGCTAGCCTTTTATAATAGCATCTAGAATTGTATTTCATCTAGCTTCCATGCATATACAAACAAAAAACACACACGTTCAAACACATGTGAACGCATACATGCATGCATACATACATACATACATACACATATACATACATACATACATACATACATACACATACATACATACATACATACATACATACATACATACATACATACATACACACACATAGATACATACATACATACATTCATACAATTTAATTGGAAAGAAAGTCCTGATGCAATTCAAGATAGGAAAGAAACAAATACATCTTTCGTCTTAACTGATATATTTAACAATATTTAATAATATTCAGTATTTCCCCTTGTAATTGATAAAGTAATTCCATCTACGTACCAAATTTCTGATCCCTCAAGTGCACAACCCTCTTCCAGTTTCGAAGCAGAACGGTTCTTAATATTAATTCAATTGCTCCAAAACTGACTGTTTTCCCTGTTAATTATCTTGCAATATTCTGAAAAGTGAGATGAATATTCACAACAGTAAGGAAGATACAGCAACAACTCTATATTTAATGCCATAATCGTTCCATGGGTGACTAGGGAAATATGTGTTCTTGCATTATAACGTATTTTTTTATGACTGACCAACGTATGTTTATTTTATCGTAAACTAGCAGAAATACCCGGCGTTACCCGGGTTAAAGAGAATAATGAAATTTAAAAATGCCTTTTAGATCTCGAAGGTAAAACATAGACTACGCAGACCTCACCTTTTATTAGCTGACATACCAACTTTAAAAGTTCAAACGGAATTATTCCATTCAATATCATGTTTATTATAGAGATTATGTAACAAATTATACTTTACACTTCTATATTTAACTGTGTGTGTATATTCAGTATATTTGCTTCTGTGTCTTCTGCCGTTCTATTAGAACCTTTTAGCTGGGAATTTACTTGAAGTGAAAAAAGAATTGTATGCAACAGATAAGTCGTCTTAACAACATATATCTGTACACCAAACCTTTAGCTGTTATTTCTAGCATGAGTTTTCTGGTGAGGGCCTCATTTGCTTTTATTGCCTGTTGCTTCAGTAGAAATCTACAGATGTACCAAAGCACAAAACAGAGAAAATATAACAAATATGGACGATTTGCTCCGAAACACCCCCGAGTGGAGAACAGTTCTCAAACATAACCCCCAGTTGTTGTCCCCCAAAATTCCTGTATGCTCGGAATCTATATAGTCCAAGGTATATTTGTGGACAATTCCAAATTTAAGCGAATTGGAGTGGACTCCGGTGAATTTTCCGACAATCCTCTCCCACACCTCCTAAAGCACTTTCCCCCAAACAATTTTCTATATTCAGAATCTACGTGATATAGCACTTATTTGTAGAAAATGTCATTAGAAAATATTCATTTTTCTGAAAGTTATGATCATCCAAAAATCGGTGTGGGGTTAGAAATCTTCAGTTATGCCCTGTTGACAATTGATCAATTAAATAAAGTGTCCCTATGACATTTATTTTCTCTCTCACATACACACACATACACATACGCACACACACACACATACACACACACACACACAAACACACACACACATGTACACATATCTTACACAAATAGAAAGCCAGAAAAGAATATAAAAAATGAAAGTAACTTTAGAAATTGTTTTTATCTGAAATTATCACAACTGTAATGATGTATACATACGTATATGTGTGTAAGTAGCTAGTTGCTTAGTTACTATGTTGACACTGACCAGACACTTAAGCGAAAGTGTTAATAAGTCGATTTACGTCAAGAATAATCACATGGGATTTAAATGTGAAAGATTAAGTCTTAATAATGCGACTTGTTCCAAAAATCTCCGAAATATGTATTGAAAAATCAATGTACAATATACAGTATCTCATTTAATTAAATGAGGAAAAGGTGTCTATCTCCATATGAAATTATTTTTCTGACATGAAAGTACCTTTAGAAATTCTTTTTTAGCAGAAATCGTCACAACTATAATGATGTATTCATACGTGTGTGAGTAAATAGCTGGTCAGGACACCACAGACAGAAAGTTCAAACACAGGAAGTTGAGAAAACGATTTGAAGAAGTGAATCTTTATATATAGAGCAATATTATTTATCTTTTATAAATAAAAAAAATCAAGACCGCATGTTTCTTTCCAAGGTCACATTATTCATATATTCCAAGTATGGTACAGATTGATCCAGAGGTTTGAGCGTGCATTGAGGACTCACACACAGACATGGTATTTTATGTATTAAGATAAATGCGATAGGACTTTCTTTGCCACCTGTATGTGTTAATAGATATCAACACACACACATACACGCACACAAACACACGCGGACGCACACACACACATACACACACACACACACACACACATACACACACACACGAATAAATATACACACACATATATACATATGTGCGTAGATACATAAACACATATCCGCATACGAAACACACATTTTAGGGAATACATAATTACAGAAATATATGCGTCTAGTGAGATGGATTGTGTTAGGGATTAAGAGACGTATCAAATGTATATCAACAATTTTTTTATAAATATCGATTTATAGTGTTTCCGAAAATTGTCTTCAAATGCCCTCTATACTACCACTTTCTTTATTCTACACGTTTATAACATATTTGATAGTTTCTTGTTTAGTCCCGGGGCAGAAACTAATCGGCCTTAATGAAATCATTTCGATATATTTGGTACAGTCGTAGGACGTCCTGATTAAATAAAACTTTTCAAAAAATATGGAAATATTTCTTAATGATCGAAGTTTTAAATAGATAACAGAAAATGCATGCAAGTATATGAACAAGTATACTGAGATTGCTATTAGTATATCCTGAAAGGTGGCAGACTCCTTTCAACACACATTATGAAATATCAACAGATCATTGTAACAATATGAAAAATACTACGGGCACACAAAACACTACCACGTTGTCCGAGTTTATTATCTAAAAACGCCCAATAATAAAGTAATGGCATCAGGCAAAACACAAAAGCAATACATACCGCTGGACATGGACCAACGTAAGCCCATATTATGTTGTACATGAATGAATGGCTACATAAAAATATGAATATTTGTAACAGTGTTTTGCAAAGCGAAATGTTCATGTAAACAATCTACTCCAATATGAATAGAATAAATTATCTAATTACTTGAGGTGGTTTTATCGAACTAAACACTAGTAAAAATCAGCCAAACCTAAGAAAGCTGTAAAGAAAATATATACAAAATTTTATCAAAACTGTGTTATGCTTGTTTAGTGAATAAGAAAATGAGTTGACCAACATAAAACAAGGAATAACTGAAACAAAGTATCGTGTCAACTACAAATAGAATACTCTTGAAGAAACGCAAAGATTTGTAGGGCATATTTGGTAAATCTAAGAATGACCAAACATTTTGCAAAACGCATCCGCTTCATACAGAAAAATTAAGTTTTTTTTATTTCATATCAAGTGATTTTATAACAGAATTTTCAGAAAACAAAATCATAGTGCAGGTAGATACACCACCATTAACAGGATTTTAGCATGCTCGGACGGAATATGGACAAAAACAGATTACACAATAAAGAATAAAAGAGTTAAGGAAACGCTCCAAATCAGAATGAGCTATAAAACTGTCAGTGTGATTTATCTTAACGGTGTTGAAATACTAAATACGTTAAGAACTGCAAAGTATTGGAGATTTATGAATTCTCACATTTTGACCGAAATAGCTGACTACTACTCAGGAATTTATCGAAAAATTTCAATGAACTGGTATGTATACCAGTAGCATTATATGAATGGCTGCTGGCGAAGAAAACAATGTTAATTCTCCAAAGCAGAATACTGGAGAGTATCCTCTCAAAAGTACCGGTGTATAACTTGCTTACGCGAAACTATAAAGTACTTAGAACTGTATCCTATAACAAGCTGGTTGCTCACTCAGAAGGCAATAAGATAAAACTAGGACAGAGGAAAGAGTGGTGCTGCAGGACTTATGGATGTAAATAGAATATACATTTGACAGAATACAGCAAAATAATGACAAGATATCTTAACATTGCATGGATGAAGAAAGATATTTCACAATCTTGAACACGAAGGGTCCTCCAGATAAATCAAAGTAGCTTGAATGTTATTACAGCATATGAAACGTAACAAAATAGAAAAAAATAATGATTCCACAAGGCAACTAAATTGTTTAAACCAGTCATATGACCATAAGAGAACCCATTTATGGAAGCACCTAAGTCTATACTGTTGTGCCAAAGTTTTGCCTCAATAACTATTCTTGCAAGATAATTAGAGTGGATATATCAACGACTCGACATGATATAAATAATAAATGGTATATATATATATATATATATATATATATATATATATATATATATAAATAGCAGTTTGTAATGTTTCAAAAAAAAGTAGAATTGCAAACGTCATTAAATGTGACTACGATGTTAGCATATACACCAACAGGGACCATAACCGGCCGAAAAGTGCCGCTCGAGAATTCTTAATACTGACGTGTCAGTTTTTTTTACAATTACCGTTGCCTCAGCAGTTAAGACCACCCGACCGTTCGGGTTTTTTCGGACTCGCTTCGACATTAGTATTTATGTTTCGTTCATCTAAACAATTCGATGATTTCGTGATTCGCTAATGTGTACCTATAAATTTAGTATAAAAAAACAGTTTCCTATATTTCACAAAAAGGAGGATTACAAACGTAATACACACACACACACATGCACACACACAAACACAAACACATACACACACACACATATATATATAGGCACAAAACATGTTATGACAGTGATCTGTTCACAATCATCTCCAACATGCTACTTGTTAACGAGCCAAAAGATGAAGGTTAATCTTTCTAATGACAGAATGATAAATTGCCCAAAAGCACGTTGATTATTAAAACACGATAGCCCAATCTAGAGATACAAACTTCAGTCTAAAAAGTTTTCAAATCGATTCGACTCTGCGCCACTAAATAAATTTATTTAAACATATATAGCATTATTTAACGAATATAATTCAAGTTAAGTGAACATAGAGTTACAAAAACTAAACTAATGTTAACCTCACAGTCTAAAGACAGACGCTTGATATAAATAAAATGCCACATTGTAGTTGCAAATGAAATTAATTGAAATCAGATAGATTGTAAATTATAAGAAAAAATATATTCAACGTGCACACGTACAAAGAGTATGAATGATAATAGGAATCGTATTAAATTATCAGAATTTCTGGCGCCTATCAATTGAAGAGGACATTACAAAGTATTGTTTTTGATTAAACGTACAATTAACATTGGTCTGTTTTTATGATACATTTCACAATGCTGTACATTAAAACGGTTATAATCCCGAACCAAAATCAATGCATGATATCTTTACAATATATCTTCTAAAGATCAAGCCGTGTGAGGAACTTAAAACAAAAAAAAATGTACGCACGCAACTGTAGGCCACAATCCTAAAATTGGAACTATTAAAAGAATGCTTTTATATATAAACACACACTCGTACGTATATATATGGGATTGCACCTACAAAGTTTCCCTCCGGGTATGATTGTCTATGGGAGACCAGAAGTCACCCAAACATACTAGCCTCCCCCTCTCCACGCCACCAATGTAATCAAGAAGAAAGGCAAGGCCGATACAGCTAGGCAACGGTGATGCTGCAACTCATTTCTACAGCTGAGTGAACAGGTGCAACATGAAATAAAGTGCCTTCTTCAAGAACACAACACACAGCTGGTCCGGAATCGAACTCACCACCTTATGATTGTGAACCCGATGCTCTAACCACTTAACCATCAAATTTATACATACGTGTGTATATATATGTGTGTGTGTGTGTGTGTGTGTGTGTGTGTGTGTGTGTGTGTGTGTGTGTATGTGTGTATCACGTTGTGAGAAATTGTGCCTGTAATTCAACTGCCAATCCTACTACATACTATACCTTGTTTATGATTGTTGCATACGAACTACTTTTTCTCTAGCAGCCTTTATTACCTTCAAATACAAGGCACTGCAATGGGCACGCAAGTTACAAAATTCCTTGATGAAAATTCTATGCTTTTTATGAGGTACTTTTGATAAGCATTTTTACTTCTATTTTAAAAAGAAACTGCAAGAAATTCCTAAAGCTTCATATTTTTGAACAGAACTAAGGGAGGCCTTACAAGATTCTTAAATTAATGAATAGCATCCATGAATCGATTCAGTTCACTACGAAGATAAATAAACAGAATCTTCCTTTTTAGGATATTCTGACTATTAAAGAAAATGAGACAGTCACAACAGATTTCTATTTCAAGGAGTTCGACACACACGAATAATTAGATTTTACAATGCCACCCAAGCAACATTAAAAGGAATAGTCCATTCAATATTACATGAGACATATTTTCAATAGTTATGGGAGTAAACAGACGCACGAAATGTCTAATAGAACTAAATAAATTCATTCAGAGACAAACAATACCTAAAACACTTCGTAACTCATGCCATAACCAAATCAGAAGAGATTTCAATCTCTGTATTGCTGAGAAGCTTTCTAAATGAGAGTGAAGAAATAACACAAATATAAATATTCCACTTGCAATTTCCTATAATCTTAGAAATCAATTCATACATTCAGCCAAACCATACCTTTACATTTCAAACCAATCATCAAATTTTATAATGATAATTTATAATCACAAATTACTGAAATCCGAAGAGAACCACCAAATCTCAAAGTAGGTTTACAAAGGCATAATTTAGGTCAGAAGAAAAACTAAAACAGGAGACAAGCTGCAGAAATCCCCGTCGTGTGACATAGGAAATAATTGAACAATGGACACTCAGAACATTCAAGAATGGGAAGGAATTGTAGCTTAAAGCAAACAAGAATCCCAAGAACTGTATCAAATTCACAAAATGCAGCAAGAACTTTATTGGGCAAACAATATGAAAATTATTACATCACGTTAGAGTTCATAAACAAAAAATGACAAATCTACATCTTTAAAATGGTCTTTTTTATTTTTCTTTGAAAAACGATAAAAGATTGGTTTATCAACTACAAAATGCAAAAGAGGAATAATTTCAAAGAATTCTAAATCCAAAAAGGAACGAACGATTATCAACACCACTATTGGAAACAACCTCCTTTTTATTGGTTACTGCATAACACACGTGTTTGGTGAACTTAACAACTTAAGCTCTTGCACACAACGTAAAAGGTTCCTTATAAAATCTTTGCGCCATTCTTTTATCAGAACAACTTTTGATGGAGTTAATAAATTTTAATTTAAGAAACTTTCTTCAAATATGGCGCGGATATCGTTCACACATACACATTCACACACAAAAATGTATGTATGTATATATGTATGTGTATGTGTGTATGTGCGTGTGTGTGTACATATATATATATATATATATATATATGTGTGTGTGTGTGTGTGTGTGTGTGTGTGTGTGTGTATGTGTTTTTATATTATTAATAAATTCATAAACTTATCAATAATATACTCAGGAAATCAGTATTTAATATTTCGAAAGATATATATCCAATATGACATGGTAATATATTAAATTTAAGATTTAAAATATAAATATAAATATGTATAAAAATATGAACGTAGATAAATATACGTGTGAATATAAATGCGTATAAAAATTTATGCGTAATTAAGCATGAATATTGTAAAGTCTAAAATATAAAATATAAAAAAACATAAAATTTAAAGAGTTAGACATCTGACGATCGTCTCGCGGATTTTACTATAATCACAAAGTGATCAAAAGATTATCAGTAATTCCGCTCTTCGGAGATGAATTAAGAACCAATGGTATATATATAATATTAATTAAAACATTAGAAATATTAAAAAAATTAAAAATAATAATAAAATATATACTGTCCTTCCTATAAATTGTAAAATTAATCCTTCTCAAAATTTGTAAATTTTATTCCTTTCATCCTTTGTTGAAATTTCAAGTGTTAAACACTTTTTTGTATAAAAATTGGTATAATTTTTTCTAAATTATACAAGACCTCGGCAAATCTCATCCTGCTGTTAGACGTGTTGGTAATCCTATAAATCCGATCAAAGTTTGAAAATTCATCCACCGCGAAAAACAAAAAAATGAAATGCTTGAAATGAGCGTACTGCATTACATCTGGATATCCTTGTTGCTTATTTTTGATTTTAAACATCATATTTTGAAATTGTATGGATAACACCGTACTAAATTCCGGTGTCTCAACTTAAGTACCATATTCAGCTGAATCTATATATACATATTCATACCTACATATATATATATATATATATATATATATATATATATATATATATATCAAAAAATCAAAATAAGCAACACGGATTTCAAAAATGATTGCAGTACGCACGTTTCATGCTACTCCATTTATTTAAGTAATGCGAGCATTACATTAAATGCAATATGTAGAGCAATCTTCAGCTGCAGGAAAATGCAGAAAATTACAGTAGAATAGACATAGTATAATTGTGGCAACATTTCAAATCCAAGTGGGAGGAAGAATACATAAAAATCCATCTTGACATAGCCAAGTCTATCACGCTAGTAATTGGTTGTAGGCAAAAATTCTAAACTGTCTCTGATTTTATTGTCTCTTATCTAGTAGTAATAGTATGAGGGACAATCACTTCTAAGGAAAGGGAAGGTGTAAGCATTATGCATGGACAAGGTTATAAAATATATGGTTATAAAGGGTTCTCTGGTCAGAGTGGCAACACTCTTATAGGTTGGGTTTTTTTACTACTATCAAAATGTTGAGGAATTAAACCCTAGGTATATAGGTCAAACAGGCTTTTTCTTTAGTCTGATTAGAGCATCAGTATAGTTTTACAGATATCAATATTAGTTTAACCCATATTTTAACAATAAGAGGTATGCTAATATAAATAAAAAAGCATGAAGTAATGTCAGTATTGAATTCAGAGGTTATAGATAAGGTGTAAAGTCTAAGGGTATTAATTATATTGGTTCATGAAAATTACTTTGAATTATTTTAAAAAATTATTTTAAAATTTTAGCTGATATATATAATAATACTATTTAGGAGACACATAAAATTTAAGCTTTATTTTTATAATGTGAAGGAAAATTAGTATAGGATTTATATTAGTTTATGGGTTTACTAAGGTTTAAGGGACAGAAAAAGAAAAAGGATATTAGGAATTAACAAGGACATCCAATACAGGAACCTAATGATTGATTAAAAGTTTCATTAGTCATGGATTTGTTTCAAGATTAACATGGGCTAATTAAAAAATATTAATTGAATAAGGATTAGGTTAATTTTGGGCATAAGGATTAGATTTATTTAAGTAAAAAATACAAAATAAAGAAGACACTATTGCAGTAAGCCCTGGAATAATGTAATAATAACAATAATAATGGTTCTTTTAAAGTCAAGCATTAAATAACGTAAAAAACTTTCTATTCTTATAAGCTATATAGGGTTAAGATACATATTGAGAAACTAACAGCAATAGCAGAAGTGGTGTGAAAGAATATCTTCTATGGAGTAGATTTTAAATCTTATTTATCACAAGTAGATTAAATGTAAAGGTGAGAGATCATGAATATATGTTATAAAGGTTCAATTTCCAATTTAAAATATGTGCTAATTAATAGCCCTAGATGACCATGGTAGAAGTTAAAATACTATAATTTGATAATTTTGACTACTTTATAAAAACTATTTGTTTTTTAATTTAAAAGTGCGAGTAGAGCAGTGTACACACGATACCCTGAGGTCTAATCTATTATTGATTAGATTAGGATTATTTCTAAGTTTAAAAATTTCATATATTTCCATAGAACATAATTCACATCCATATCTATTATTTCTATAAGGTTGAGCTTTTCTTATAATTTCCCATTTAAGGCTAAAATTAATATCATTATCTTTTAACTCCCAAATTTTACTTGCCAATGTCGTACTATTTGCCTTATGTCTAAGTCTAAAAGAGGACCTATGGTTATATATTCTCTGTTTCACATTAATACTACATCCTATGTAAATATAATTCTCGGTTATTGTACTAAAATGCACCTGTACACTACGTTACGGGTGCAACAAATTCCTAATAAAGGACAATGGGACTTATTTCTGCAGTTGCACATGGTGGTGCTATCAACCCCACCTACATTATTTCTAATATCTCTATTATTATTATTACAATTATTTACACTAATATTATTTGTCGATTCCTCAATTCTACTATTGGGTATATATTGATCATTTCCATCATTACTTAACTCGTTTCCTGATGTGCTATCAGTTAGAATTATTCTAGGTCCCCGATTCCTATTATTTTCATTGGAGTAGAGTCCATCATCAATTTCTGTTAGAACCACAACATCATTACTGCTGCATTCTATTTGCTGGTTAAAATTATGGTTAGCAGGACTAAGCATATTGTTATTATCCTCATAATTTCTATTGTCATCGTTATTTTCACTGGTAGTATCATTATTGGTATTTGCTAGATTATTATTTGTATTCATATAACCATATCCACTATTTTTAACTTCATTTATTCTAGCTGACCTGATGTTCTTTTTGTTTAACCTAGCTACGATTGAACCAACATTAGGAAGGGTAGAATAAGAAACTCTGACTGTATGACAAGAGAAAATTCTACTATATCTGTGGGAAGAAGGGAAATTTTTTTGTAAAATATTCATAAATTTTTTGTAAATATTTGTGGATATTGCACAGTTGAAGAGGATATTTAACCAGATAGAGTTTTTATTTTTTTCTTAAATTTATTGTGTGGGTGAGTATGGGGTATACTTTGATTACTATTACTTCTCAGAGCAATATTATTATTATGATTGATAGTTCTTTTAGATGCGGGATACTTTTTATTTATATCATTAGTTTCACATTGGTTTATTACTAGTGTTAGCATGTAGTTTACTATGAAAAAGTACTTTATTACTTTTCTTATTAGTTAATTTTTTAGGCATATAGGGTTGCTTTTTATTTGGTCCATTATTACTACTACTTAAGTTATTAGGTTTGTTATAACATCTATGATTATTATTATTATTATTATTATTATTATTATTATTATTATTATTATTATTATTATTATTATTATTATTGTTATTATTATTATTATCATTACTATCATTATTATTATCTGCATCAAGGAGAGATGTCCTACCAGGATTAAGGAAAGAAATTTGGGGGGCATATCCAGCTTTAGACAAAGCCACATTATAGTAGTTTGAATTAGAATTAAATATATCAATGTTGGAAGATAATTTAGTAATTCTCTCAGAAATACTTTTAAATAAAGAATTTAATACATTTGGTGGATGATTGGAAAATCTACTTACATATCTAGTAACTTCATTCTCGTTTCTATATGGGTGGTATAATCTAGCTTCTATGTTAAGAGTGGTATCTAAAAAATTTACAATCTTATTACCATATTCGTATGTAATATTTAAGTTAAAACTTCTAAAACATTTCCTAATTTTCTTTCTTATTCTCTCAATGAAAGATTTATTATTACTAGGGATGATGAATAAAGCATCATCCCTATATAGACCGCCTATTAGCTCCGGGATTTCTTTGTTTAAGCAATATAAGAGGTAAGCTCCTACTTGATTCGTAACCTCAGCCAAATCGCTCGACCCCATTGGTATATCAAAATTATCTGAGGTATCGGCTCTAGTCCAGAGCTTGCTATCAAATTCAATAATAGTTCTTCTAGCTAACAAAATAATGTCTATCTTATCCTTAGTAATGAGGGAGCGATTCATAGCAAAAATGAGAGCCTTATTTAGGAGAATAGGGGATATGCTAGAATAAAGGTTATTTATATCAAACTGAAGAAAAGAAAAGTTACCAGTGTTGTCAATAGATTTAAACCAGTTTAGTGCTTCTTCGGCATTATTCCATAACTTGAAGGATAAATTAGGAATTATAAGAGGTAAAATATTGTCTAGTATAAGTTTACTAAGTCTGCCAATGTCAGACCTAGATGGGCAAATTAGTCTCACAGTCGGGTTATCCTGGAAGTTCTTCTTGTGGTCGTTCAAGTTAATCCTAGGCTCAGCTGGAACCAGTGGTTCAGTTCTATCAATTAAGTCATAGTCCAGCATAATTTTCTTAATTTTTAAATTAATTTCCGATACCTCTTATTGTTAAAATATGGGTTAAACTAATATTGATATCTGTAAAACTATACTGATGCTCTAATCAGATTAAAGAAAAAGCCTGTTTGACCTATATACCTAGGGTTTAATTCCTCAACATTTTGATAGTAGTAAAAAAAAAAAACCTATAAGAGTGTTGCCACTCTGACCAGAGAATCCTTTATAACCATATCTTTTATAACCTTGTCCATGCATAATGCTTACACCTTCCCTTTCCTTAGAAGTGATTGTCCTTCATACTATTACTACTAGATAAGAGACAATAAAATCAGAGACAGTTTAGAATTTTTGCATAGAACCAATTACTAGCCTGATAGACTTGGCTATGTCAAGATGGATTTTTATGTATTCTTCCTCCCACTTGGATTTGAAATTTTGCCACAATTATACTATGTCTATTCTACTGTAATTTTCTGCATTTTCCTGCAGCTGAAGATTGCTCTATATATTGCATTTAATGTAATGCTCGCATTACTTAAATAAATGGAGTAGCATGAAACGTGCGTACTGCAATCATTTTTGAAATCCGTGTTGCGTATTTTGATTTTTTGATCACCTAGTTTTTTGGAATGGTTTTTGTATAATACCATACCATACTATATTCTGGTGCCTAAACATAAATACCATATTCAATCTTGAATCTTGAATCTCTCTCTCTCTCTCTCTCTGTATATATATATATATATATATATATATATATATATATATATATATATAAACGTTTTGCCTTAACCTAGACGCGTAATGGATTCAGAGAAGCGCGGCCGTGACATACACAAATTTTGGATATTTGGAGATATAACTGGCGTTAATCTCTTCATGTCTGACACCATTCCATTTCATCGCATAATAGAGACAGACAAAAAGAAAAGAAGATTAAGGGAGAAGAATCGATCCCGGACAGGATTGGTACGTAATATGCCTATTCGAAAAGGTTGAAATGCCAAGTTCATCTGAGTGCAAGGTGTCAGAATGCTTACTTGTTTGAACGGTTAAACGCCAATCTGTTGCCTTATGCAAACACCTACAGATTCACATGCGCAGTAGCACACACACGCACGCATATATATTAATATAAAAATCTATTTTCTAAAGTGCCAACTGAGTACTTGCAGCAAACGCATATTGTATGCCTTAATTTTAAAATTAGATCACTTACTTGCTGTAGTGGAAATATATTAGAGCTATATTTAAAAAGTTTAACTGTATCGACCATCAACCTAATTGTAAGTGCAGCCTGTTAGCTCTGGTAAAGTTTTACACGTCCCTACAGTACAGTACTCTCGGTCTCTTTTTTTAGGACTCCTTTCATCAGCCAATCTCACCTATTTTTTTCAGCAAATTCTGTTGTAGCTACATGGAATTGATTGTGTACTCCCTTGTGTAATTCTTCTTTGCGTCATTTCTGTACATCTTCTTTGTTTTCCCTTTTCTCTCTGCTCTCAATACTCGTTCATGACTCTCCCTAGCAAGGTTTCCTTATTTTGGGCTAGGTATCTCATTAAGCTCCCGAGTTCGGTACGCACGCAGTCTTCTACACTTATCAGTCCCCTTCTTCCATTCGCTCTCTTCATGTATAGGCAATTAGTGTCTGTCCGTAGATGATGGGCTCCATGCATCATTAGGAGCTTTCTTGAGTTCCTGACCATCTCCTTTAGCTCCTCCTCTGTTCACTCCAGGATTCCAGGTTTATTATTATTATTATTATTATTA